>NW_018233123.1:0-772 GCF_001263595.1 Phalaenopsis equestris
ACGGGCAAACCCCTCACCAAAAATAGTGCCGACAAATATTTAATATTATTTTAATGCTATTTTGTAAAAATATTATTCAAGAAAAAATTTAATTACTTGCAAGTAAATTAAATAATAATGTACCAATAATATACCACAAATAAAAGTAAAATAAATAACAAGCACAATATTTTTACAGAGTTCATCCAACCAAGCCTACATCCATGTTTGCCAACTCGCAGGCTAAAAATCCTTTAAATTTGAGGATTATCAACAAACTTCACTTCTTCAAACTAAAAAAGTTTGTTACAATTTAAGTACTCTCTTACATGGGATAAAAAAATCTAAATACAATGAGTTTTTAACTAAGCCAAGTAGATTGGTTAAAAAAAAGAAATTTCTTTTATAGATTATAAAAGCTCAAATAATATTGCAACATTATGTCTAAATAATAATTTTTAGATGAACTTTCAAAATGTTGATAATCACCTCATAACTTGCAAATAGAATGTAAATTTTGGTCACTATAAAATAATCTTATGTTTTTGTTTATGTGAAAAATATTATTATGATTTTAAGTTGAAAGAGTTTAACTCCCTAATTTTAAAGATATTTTTTAATATTTATAGGTTTCAAAAGTTGATCTACATTAAAATACACTTACCTGCTTACTAACTTTATGAATAAAGAAATTTAATCATTTAAAATTAAGTCTATGAAGCTAAATAAGTATTTCATCCATAAATGAAGATTTCTATGCAATATAAAAGATGAAAATTATACAATTAGCAAA
>NW_018233124.1:0-352 GCF_001263595.1 Phalaenopsis equestris
GCTTCGGAGCCGCCGTAGGTTGATGTGGCGTCGTGTGTTTAAATAGATAAATAGAGATTTAAATAATTAAAAAATCACCCTTAACTTCAAAAATCCATATATTGGTGTAGAAAATTCACAAAAATAAAATAAAAATACCCTCTGGCTTAATAAACAGAGGAGAACAATGTGGAATTAATTTTGAGTCCATTTAATGCATATTTTGTTTTTAATTAATTAAACACTGATTTGAATGTTTTCATTCTCCATGAATGTAAGAATGTCACCATGGCTTGAAATTTTAGCATGTTGATGCCTTTATCTTAAAGAACATTCTTTGATTTTTCCAAAGTCAGAGGAAGTCCCTAGACAG
>NW_018233125.1:0-330 GCF_001263595.1 Phalaenopsis equestris
ATATTTGTCACTAATAGGCAATTAAAATAAAAAATGTAAATTTAATAAACTCTAAATCAACTAATTCTACTTATAAAATTTCTAATGTAAAGTTCAATATATAAGAAAACATCCTTCTCCTTGTCAAGAAATTTAAGTGAATGGATAAATTGAATCGGTTCAAATTGTATTGTGCCAAATAGGAGCATACCTATTCTTTACCCTTTGGACCAGGCATAAAAAATATTGACTAATCCTATGCTTGGTTACTGAATCTGCGGCTAGGCTGGGAGGATACCGGCTCTCACTTTGGAGCTCCCACGTTCCCCTCGCCTGAAGGCTAACATCTAC
>NW_018233125.1:552-800 GCF_001263595.1 Phalaenopsis equestris
AAAATCATCACACCTTCCTTAACATTCTCATGGCACAACTGATTCAAATCACCATTTCAAAAAATCTCAAGACAAGGAGAAAGACAGAGAAAACTACTCAGAACTCATGGAGAAGATACGACAAAACTTGGATTTCATATATAAAAGCAAAGTCATACAACTTATAATAAGTAAAAACAACTTATCTTGAATTCCTTCCCAAGTAACTTCTTAAAGTTCCTTTGAATCTCTTCATTTCTTTACAACAC
>NW_018233126.1:0-805 GCF_001263595.1 Phalaenopsis equestris
TTTATATCAGCAATTGTCCATCCAAAGGTTTTCTTGTAATTATTTAAAGTTTTAGTCAAACTCTCTTCTTCTTTTGTGGTTAATTTTAAGGAAATTATAACAGTTAATGTAGAGGAATAACCTAAAAATGCATACTTCAAATGCTCAGGAAGTAACTTCAACTCAAGCTTAGGAGGGTTTTCAAATGATGGAAAAAAAGATTTATCTTTTTCTGTTGTGTCCAAAACTTCAAAACTTTCTTGAACATAATTTCAATCTTCCTTATATAAATCTTCATATTGATCTAATTGCTCTTTTTTCTTGTGTTCCAAATCTTTCATTTCATATTTCTTTTCCTAAGTTTCTTTGAAATGACATTCAATTAAATATCTTATAACATACATTCTATAACATTCATGATCTTTACCTTTTGCAGGGTATTTCATGGATTTGAAAATATTAAATGTAATTTTTTGATCATTGACATGTATTGTTAATTCTCCTTTCTACACATCTTTCATTGCTCTTCCTATGGCTAGGAAAGCTCTCCCCAAAATGATAGGTATCTCCTTATCTAGAACAATGGAATCAACATGAAAGATAAATTGATCCACTTTCACTAGGACATCTTCTATAACTCCTTTAGGATAGGTTATTGAACTATCTGCTAGCTGCAGAGTTATAGTAGTAGGGGTTGTTTCTCTTAAGCCTATTCTTTTATAAATTGATAATGGCATAAGGTTGATGTTTGTACCTAAATCACATAATGCTTTTCCATAAAATATGTATCTTATTGCACATGGAATTGTAAAGTTACTAGAATCTT
>NW_018233127.1:0-3424 GCF_001263595.1 Phalaenopsis equestris
GGTGATGGTTAATTGTCATTCCTCATGCCAATTAATCGTCGAATTTTCATACCATCCTACCCTAGAATCTTGTGAGGACGTCAGGGAAAGTTTGATTTGTCGGCAAGCTCATTTGGATTTCATTTCTTGCATGAATTTACGTGTGCATAGCACGTGTTATATGAATTTTTAAAATTACATTAAAAATGTCCTATTTCACATTTTCGTTGATCAGCCATCTACGTTTTCGGCTTGTCGATTGGTTGCCATCGACTTGATCAACTCGATCGATCTTGTTCTTCAGTTTGACCCATCGACTGACACCTGTCCGATCAATTTGTCAATTTGATCGATTGGCCTCCACCAACAAGTTCAAATCAATCGACATTTTTCGTTGGTTCGACCGATTGACTGCCTCCGGTCATATAAGTTCGTATGAACCTTTCGTTGATTTGATTGATCCCCCACCATTAGCTCGATGGACTCGATTGGCCTTTTTCGTTGGCTCAACCAATCGTTCGTCATTGGTCTGATTATTTCGTCTGACATTTCTGTCTATTTGATCGATCGGCTACCGTCAGCTCGATCAATTTGATCCAATCAACCGCCACCAATTCAATCAGTTCATCTGACCCTTACGTCGTTTTGATCGATCGACTGTCACTGGCTTTATCGACTTAATCGATCTTTTTCGTCGGTTCAACTGATTGACTGCTACTGGTTTGATCAGTCTGTTTGACCCTCCTGTCAACTTGATGGATCGGCCGCCACCAGCCTTATCGACTTGATCGATCCTTTTCATCGGTTCGACCGATTGACCGCCACTCGTCCGATCCATTTCAACTCGATCGACCTTTTTTGTCGCTTCGACTGTCACCAGTCTGACCCTTCTATTCACATGATCGATCGGCCACCATCAACATATTTGATTCGTTTGGAGATGTGAGATGTGAGATGGGCGGAACCACGTGATGGAGACTATAAGCTGCTTGCTCATGTTCTGTATATTAATTCTAAATCTTTTTTATGTATGACACTAGGATCATATGTGTACATATGCAGTGTCTGACCATTTTTTTTTTATTTCTGGGATCTGTTGCCTACCTAGCGACATCCGACCTATACTTATTCTTTCGTGTTTGCCTTGCTTCTTTTTTTTTTTTTACTATGCATGTGTTTTCCCGGTTATGTCCTTTTTTATCTTGTGAATTGTCTCTGAATCATACAAATCACTTAAGCTCATTCTAACTTTTTCTACAAAATTTTAATGATTAAAATTTGAGATTAATTAACATTTAGTGTTCAAAAGTCATTAGAGGCTCGCCGTTTTGTTATGAGTGTTTCTAGATTTGTAGTTGAACCTACATTTCTCTTCATTTCCAGTGGCATCATTGCCACTTTGACAGACATAATTTCCACCTTTTGGAGCTCTACCTGATAGCCATATAATAGAGTTTCGTTCCTTTGACCTTAGGGCTACCGAAGTTACCGTGGGCAACACAATTCAAAGATTGCTGGCCCAGATCTCTAGACTTGTGGGACCGATTACCTTCACGATCAGGTAGACTTAGGGTCCTATCAGCTTGAGATGACGGGTCCATGGTGCCCCAATTTGGCTACCCCAACCTGTTAGGGATTACTCCTGCATAATTTTGACAATATATTAAAATTTTAATACCCCTACCTTCACTTTATTAGACCAAGTAAATTAAACTTAACTTTAAGATAAAATAAATAAAATATTTATTTACATAAGTTAGCCCACATAAAATAATTAATTATTTATTTTTTTAACAATAATAGCGACCCTAATTTTCTGCACAGCAGCTTCTTTTAGAACTAAATCCAACGTGCTTATAAATCGATTAGTTAAATTTGTTTGACAGTTTTGGATTATTTATTTTACTTTTAATTTATTCCATGCTTGAATGTGATTTTATTTTGTTTAATTATTAAATGCACGCAATAATAAAAGCAATTTGCAAGAAAATGTTTTTGAAAGGATTTAGGCTGATGAATTTTTATATCGAAACTTCAATTTTTTTTTATAATTGCACTTTTCTCATGTATGAAAATGTGCATTTAATTTTTTTGGAAGTTAAGAGTGTTTTATTTCTAAGGTGATATTAAAATTTAGTTGGTATAAATGTATTTTTTATATTTATTGCATGTTTCATATTTCATAATTTGATGGATGCCAAGCTAATTTGGATGTCAAGAAATTATTTAATGAGCGGGGGCGGACCCACATATACGTAGGGCTGTCAAAACAACTCGTTGTTCGCGAACAACTCGTATAAGTTAACGAGCCGAACACGAACAATGCAAACAAATTTTTGCTTATTAGTGTTCGGCTCATTTTGGCTCGAAATACTACTAATCATTAATATATATATATCTTTGATGAGTAAAATTTTTAAGAAATTTAATTGACTACAAGGCTACAAAGATTTATAATCAATTAAAAGTATTAAATTTTTAAATCAGATCATGATGTTTTAAATCTTGCCACAATCCTTAACATATTATGATTACGTGATTAGGGTTGTCAAAACGACTCTTTGTTCGTGAACGTCTCGTGTTCGGCTAATTTTTTAGCTCGAAGGCTCGTTTACACCCCTACATATACGCCTCTCTCAAATTTAGATTTTTATTTATATAAAAGGTTAAGTTGATATTTTTTCTCTCTTGAAATATCAATTTTACTTTTAAAATATCATTTTGTTCTTCGTTGTCTAGGGAGTAGCACACCTCCCCTTGAAAAAGAGGTTGGTTCCTCCATTTCAATGAGAAATAGGAAATAAAATATAAAAAAATTCAAAGATGTGGGCCATAGCCTAATGATAATAAGTAATGCCACTATAATCTATACTAAACGGTTGGTAAAGTATACAATAATGAGTTTACATAGTAACTATATTTTTACTTGATAGAGTTTGAAATTCTATTTACATACATAACACATAATTCTAATATATTTACATATCTAACACCCAAATTTTAATATTTATAAATAACACTCAAACCTTTAATATTTATACATAACACTCAAATCTTTGATATCACATAAAAACATTATTATAAAAATTAAATATTGTGTTGTCTGATTTGTTGAAAATGAAATACGATGTAAAAGATTTCGGCCAAATTAGCCGAATTTTAAATTTAGACCAAAATGAACTCTGGTGTGAATTTTAAATTGCTCGAATTAGCGAGAAAAAAATGCTCGAGATAATCTATTTTGGAAAGCTAAATGGTTTATTAGGTTGGATTCGGTTGAGTCAAGTCAAACTAGTTAATTTCATTCTTCACAAATGCCTTGTCGATCTTAACATTCTCCTTTTATGTGAGACCTCTCAACATCGACCATTACCTTCTTTTAAATAAAAACTTTAAATATCAAAATATTGCATGCGCTAAGCATCCACCACATAACGAAAAGAAA
>NW_018233128.1:0-938 GCF_001263595.1 Phalaenopsis equestris
ACCAGGAGAGCTCACTTCCTCATTCAGAGTGGTGTTAATTATGGGATGTCATTCGGAGTGGATTCCAAGTCCTATAAAGAGGTAGCGGGCTCCAGAGTGTGACCATGAGTGCGCCGAGTATAGATACGAAGGATGGGAGAAGGTTATTGTTGTTTGGTAGGTGGTGGATCCAGAGGAACAGAGGTCTCCGCAAATATAATGGTTGGAGAGATATCCATAAAAGTTAGATAAGGAATAGTGTCCAAGAAATCAAGTTCCCTTAACTTGAGGTTGTGACAGAGAAAAAAGGAACACTTTCAAATGAGACATCTATACTTACATAGAGCTTATTTGCAGTAAGATCAAAAAACGAATAGACTTTTTAAGTGTCAAAATATTAAAGGAAGACACGTTTTATAGACTTGGGATCAAGTTTACTATGATTAGTAGTGTTTCGAACAAAGGATGTGCACCCAAAAAATTTGGGTACAAGAGTGATGAATAAGCGATTGATAAGGAAACATGAAATCAAGATGACTAATGGAGTTCTAAAGTTATTAATTTTTTGTGGGAATTCTATTAATGAGATAGGCGGCAGTTAGACATAGGCGTTGGGCGGGCCGGGTTTGGCATGAGTCGGGCTTATTCGGACTTTGACTAGTCAAAGCGGGCTCGAGTCAGGCTTGAGCCCGAGCCCGGATTCTATTCATAATTTCATAGTCAGACTCGCCAGCTAAAATGGCCCACGTGCCACCACGGGCTTTAAAATAAAAGTGATTTTTTATACCAAAAAATAAATAAATAATAAAATCTTTTAACATTTTCTCTCCAATTATGTTGTTTATTTAAAATATTTAAAAAATATGTAATATGAACGTTTGAAACATAAAGGATGTGAGACGAGAGCTTTAAATTGATTCTATTTGTACGGATTTTTCTTATACATTTAAAAAAAATTA
>NW_018233129.1:0-253 GCF_001263595.1 Phalaenopsis equestris
GGTATAAATAACATTATTCAATATCCTTTCTATAAACTGTGACTAAGTATCAAAACCAGAAGCATGTGAAGTAGAGGATCGTAAAGTAGAGGCAGCAGAATTACTGGAGAATCAACCCTTCCAACCAAAAATAGAATGATGTGAATGTCAGCACTATTTTGGGTTGTGGAGTTGACCGTCGGAAGTTGTCGGCTGCTAGAATCAAAATATCATCGCCCGCTTCGGGAAGACATTTAATTTATTTATATATATA
>NW_018233130.1:0-10637 GCF_001263595.1 Phalaenopsis equestris
AAACCCCACACCAAAAATAGTGCCGACAGATACATTTGTAATTTTAGAAAAGGTTTATGAAGTGTGTTTGATTCTTGCTGAAAGATTTAATTATGCTTAACCATTGCTTTGGGGCCTTAAATCAGTTAATTATTGACTTCTTAACTTGTGCTCACTCACACTTGAATCATCCAAACTTAATTATCTTCTAGTCTTCATCAAATTAAAAAATTACAATTATTCACTTTAGTAGAAAATGATATGAATTGGTTTCTACCCTTTTACCCCCTTGTGTTTCAATCTTCTCATAGTATCATTATCATAAATATTATTCTTTTACACTCTAGTTTAACCGAAATTTTAATTACAACATCTTTAAAAATACAATATGACCTCTAGGTTTTCCTACCCAATAACTCTTTAAGTTTAACTTACAACTTAAGAGTTAATTGAAACATCATAGGATAATTCATATTTTTTTTTGTTTTTATTTAGAGTCTTATAATTATTTTGGTTCAAAATTATGAATTTCCAATTTTAAATAATTTGATTTCCAAAAATATGTTTGTTGTCCTTAGAAAATTTTTATTGTGTTCCTATAAGTCAGAGGAACATTCATCATAATTTTCAAGAATTTTTTAATTATATTATAATTTTTATGATTTTTAGTTAGTTTTAATGAATAAATATACTTTTATTTTGAAAATTAAATTTTATATTTTTCATTTATCTCTCTGAATTCAGAGACCTCACTGAATTTTTTTTTATATTTTATTATTTTTATTTGATTTTCTATAATTATTTTTGTCAAAAATATGGGAAAAAACATTTATCTACTTAAAATACATTTTTATTATTTTAAAACAATTGTACAAGCATTTCTTAGTTGTCTTCTTCATGAAGGAGTTATTTGTGTTATTTTGAGATATATTTTCTATTTTTGCTATTTTTAATTATTTTTTTATTTTTTAAATTATTTAAAGTTAGATAAATACTTAAAAAGTGAATTTATTATTTTAACTTCATTTTTATTTTTCTTAAATGCCTCTGTTCTCAAGGAGCACTCCAAACTAATTTTTATAATTTTCTCTTCTTTATTTTATTTTATATAATTTTTTTAATCCAAAATTATTATTTTTCTAAAAATACATTTTTATATTAAAAATAAAGTTTTTGACTTTGAAATTTTTATGAAATCTTAGGTATGCTTCCTTTAATCAGCTTTACTTTAATCAGCTTTAATTTTGTGATTTTTTTAATTATATTTATGTATTTTTAATTTTTTTTACTTATTTAAATTTTAAAAATATATAGTGATACATTTTTTAAATGGTTATGTTTAGAAATACATAACAATACATTTTTATATGGTTTTTTTTATTTTCGTAAGATCATTTGATCACAGTGAACTCAAAAAACATGATTTCATAAATTTTTTGTTTTTATTTCTATTTTTCTCAATTTTTTAATTAAAGTAAAGGTGAAATTCCAAAAATAATATAGCTTTTGATTGTAGGGGTGTCATGTGACCTTAGGAAAAATAGGAAACATCCCTAGGGTCATTAGAAAGAAGCCCTCAAAATTTCATTTAATGGTGATTAATAGTTAAACACTTATGAATTAATTAAGATTTTGAATTTTTAAAAAATTTAAGAAATTTTTTTTAAATAATTTTATATTCCATTCAATTAAATTCTCCTATATTCATTGAGCACAAAAGTATTTTTATTTTGTTTTTGTGTTTTCTCTACACCAAGATATGTTTTTTTTAAGTTAAATATCATTTTTTATATTTATTTAATTTAGAAAACCGCTAATTTTCTTTTTATCCAAGTCGACACCAACTTATATTAGGCAGATTTGAAACTCCGCATGACACGTTTTGATTGGCTGCGCTTTCCACCTCAGCCACTGACTCAACTAGCGGTTCACGTTCCATTGGCTCGTCCAACTTTATGTCCATCTTTCTTTTGATACACGCATGAATGGAAAAAATCCGTTCATCTTCTCCAAATGCCCGCAATCAGGGAACTGTCTGGATTTTAAACCTTAGACCTTGCTCTATACTCAGCTAAATTAAGTTGGGTTTATTTGTATACCATCATCTAAATAAGACAAAGACATCTATATGACTAGATACTCATGAAATAAATATTTACTTAACAAAGGAGCATGTCGAGGCAAAATTAAGGATTTTTTATCCATACCTTGGTCTAAGAGGTGAGACCTCAATTAGGTTGGGTGAGAAGCTTCCCTTTGTCCCACAAACATCCCCCAAATGTCACTTTGAGCAGTGGTTGTGTCTAGGTATGATCTAGAACAAATGATGGATTAGGATTGGTCTTAGACTAGATTAAAGAGCTTAGGAAAGGGGGCTTTTGATTGTGGAAGTGGTTTTAGACTATGGGGAAGCTTTTGGGACAATCAATTTTAGGTTTTGTGGTGTTTGCTAGAGTATCAAAAAAGCTTTAGATTTCAGTGATGAAATTGGGGTTTCTTAGTGGGGAATACATGGCAAAATGAATGGAATGATTTTTGGAGAGTTTCCTCAAGGTTTGTGCATGTGTTCTCTCTGGCCGTTGGGTGGTGGTATTTTATAGGTAGTGGAAGGATGGCCAATTGAGCTAGCTAGTGGTTCCAAAGTGTTGCTTAGGTGGAGAGTAGAAGGTGACAATAATCCAATTGGAGTGAGCCACATTCGATGGGTTCAATTTTGAGTTTTGACCATAGTGGTGCTCTTGGGTTTGTTGTTATCCGGTAGCCAAGGTTGCTAGCCGGCCAATGGAAGGTCACCCTCTGATTCAGAGTGATCAGGGGTGAAGCGGTGTGAAGCCAATTGGAGTTGTGCATGGATATATGTGTTTAATTGAAAATGGAAGGAGGTTTTGTTTAGGTTAGTTTTGACTTGGGTCTAGGCTCATGAGAAAGGGTTGGGTGGTTCCACATGACTGACCAAGGTTAAGTGGACCAACTGAAATGGTGTGGAAAATTCTCCATCCAAAGTATTAGGATTAATCACGAGTTAGATTGACTTATTAGAGTGGTTAAGTGCTTTTTAAGGGCTCATTAAAGCATCTCTTTTTCCATTTAAAGAATGGTGGATGTTTAATGGCTCACATGGCTCACATGTTGCTTGTAAGAAGTCTCATGGCTTGCATGGGGTTGTCAACCACCGAATAGTGTTTTGACACAAGAAGGTAGTTTTAATAAAATTTAATATACATTAAAATTTGATTTTTTTATGAAAATAATATTTTATTTATGATAAGTAATGTTTTAATATTTTAAAATATGATACCTAACCGATCACATATAAACAATAATTTAAATAAGCGAAGACAAGACTACAAGTGACATATCTATGCTAAGGAATAGACATATCACTTAGACATGAGGCTCGATTAAAGAAACTACAGAGATTATGACATTTGTTTGGTTTGCGAACCATTTATATAAGCTGACAAGTTTCCTTACCTAATATGGAAGATTAGATAACATTTATATTACCTGGCTTTCTTAAAGCTCCTTGTAGAGGCAAACCCCTTTAGTTAATTACATCTTAAATGATCGAAATCACTAAAAAAAAACTCTCAATTTAGATTAGATAGTATTATCTCCATAAATTTCAAATGATAGGACCTTTCAAAGATCGGACCAAGGAGTGTCAAATTGGAGAGGCTCAAATTTGGAACATTATTTTGGAATCCAACGGAAGAGAAACTAGAAGTTGTCACGGACCATTAGGAGGCCCTCAATGACTTCCCAAGAAATCATATTATTTGGCTTTAGTTTTGAGAAGAAAATTGTTGAATGGATCATTCTGCAATTTATTATTATTTAAGGCTTACATTTGTATCTCACCATCATACAAATAGCCTAGAAGATAGGAGGATTTATGTCGTAATGAACGACAAACTCAGAATCTTAAAATGAGCTGGGGCTTAAATTGCATAAAATTATGTTGCAAAGGCCTAAAGTTGATGTGAGGTTTTATGTTTCATTAGGCAAAAGACATCAAAGTTTTATGAATTTTTATTTAATTATAGGGAAAAAAAGATGTGTTGTTGTAGATTTCCATGTTGTATACCCTCATGCTGTTGTAGATTGTTGCTCGCAGAGTTAGCTCTAAGCTTTAAAGGTCCAAAAGTTTAACTAACAAGTTTCAGTTTAAAATGGGGGGTGGGGGGGGGGCTGAGGAGGTTAAAGTTGATTAGAGCGATACCGGTTAGGATCCCATAGTTTTCTCATTTCAGTATCACTATTTTCTTTTGAATTTACATAGCTTAAATGAGTTTTTAAACCAATTTAAACTGAGGAGATCTCATTAGCAACCATGGGTTACCTGACTTGAGGGACTCCCGTACATTCAAAAGGACATATTACGAAATTCTGTTATTTTTCTTTGGTTTTGAAAATGTTATTTAATTCTGAAAAAAGGTTGATTGATTTTGGAAAAGTTGTTTTTCTTATGATGTTGCATGCAGATTTGTTTCAAGTTTTGCGAAGCAAAGTAAACAGGTAAAAGTAAGAAAGTGTTGTAAGGAAAATAAAATTTGCATTAGAAAATGTAAATGTTTACCTGTCATCTTCTCGCACTTCCGCTAAAAGATTAGCTTTTGTTATATATATATATATATATATATATAAGAAGAGTTGTTGATGGTGTAGCTTCCAAACCCCAAGTCATAACTTGATGAGTGCCTAAAACTTTTAGCAAATGATTTTCTTGAGCTAAGAATAATAAGTCTGTTTGTCGCTCAAAAACATTTAAAAGATCATAAAAGTAATTTTGTGGAGAAATCCCTAATAACCTTTAAATCTTTTTGAAATATTTCGAGTTCATTTAAACCTATTATGTTGTTCAATTAATCTTCCCAAATTTTAATTTTAGTTTGAAATTAATTAATACATCCTATGCTCAGTGAACCTAATATTTTAATTATCTCATGAGAAGGGTACCCAATAAATCAGTTGATGTTTCATTTAAGAGTTATGTGAATGGGTGCTCTTAAAACAAACTTAAGCCATTGAAAAACTTGTACCAACCACTATAATTGGGCTTGTAGTGTTTAGAGGTTTTAATCAATCATGACTTTCTTTTCTAAACATCATTTAACAAGTTCAAATATCAAACCTAGCTCAATACTAAGCCCTTACAATTCCATTAGTAGATTTGTAATTATCAAAATATTAATTTGAGTGGAATGTATTCTTATCAAAAGATCTTACTATCATCTAATAACCAATTTGGGGCTTTAATTGAGTGAATTATTATCTTCCTATCTTAATCTCACTACCTTAGTATCATCCCACTAAATGAACTTCCAAGTCATAATCATTAATTAGATTACAATTCTACCCTTATCATGAAAATGTGTCAAACTGGTTTTTACCTTTTAACCCCTTGTGTTTCAAACATCTAAAAGATTTCAGTATTATAAAAATTATGCCTTTACCCTTATGTTGATCATAAATTTTAATTAAGGCATGAAAAATCCAAAATTACTATTTTTCCCTTATAGCTCTGCACCTCATAACTCATCAAATACAACTCAAATGACTTTGAAACTTTTAGAGTACCCCTCCCATGGGTCAACTAAATTATTAGAGGAGAAATGTGATTCTTAAGATTTTTATTTAATTTAAATAATTATTTTTAACTAAAAAATAGGATTTTCAATCTTAATTTATTTAACTCATCAAAGTAAAGTTTTTGTTCATGAGAAAATTATTGGAGGTTCAACTAGGTCACAGGACTACTTGGACAAAAAAATCATGCTTTTTTCAAATTATAATTTAGTTATTATGATTATTTATTGATTTTATAGTTATTTAATTAAATAGAAAATATCTTTTAATTACAAAAAGTATGTTTTATATTTTTCTTAAATCTACATAAGCCTAGAGAACTCAGAGAATCAAACATTTTATTTTTGCAATTTTTATTTTATTTATTATAATTATTTTTAATGGAAATTTATAGAAAATACATTTTTAGCCATTATAGAGTTATAATTAGCTTAGAAAAATTATGAAAAATATTCTAATGAGTCCTAAGTGATTAGGCAGCAATCAGGAACATTTTGGACATTTTTGTGTTTTTGTGATTTTAAATTGTTTTTAATTCAAAAATAAGCTAAAAAATAAAGTATTTACTTTAATATAGATTTTAATTTTCCTAAATGTTCCTAATAAGAAAAAACTCAAAAAATCACTTTTCATAATTTTGCTAATTATATTTAATTTAATATAATTATTTTTGTACAAAAATGCCATTTTACTTAGAAAATCAACTTTAGGGATAAATATACGGCAAATTAATTTCAAATTTTTACACTGAGTTAATGTTATTATTCTTTACAATGTGAAATTAATTTTGTTAAAATTTTAATAATATTTTTTTAATTAATTTATTTTAAATTTTATACATTTATTTAACTATAAAAATACACAAAGCCACTTGAATTCATTTTATATTTTTCCTAGGATCCTCTTACCAAGAAAAACCTACCAAAATTAATCCCATAATTTTTTTATTTATATTTTAGTTTATAAAAATATTTTATGCAATAATTAGGTTTGAAAATTAGGGTTTAAAAGATAGAGATGCTCTCTCACCTTGAAAAAAAAATAGAGAACATCCTTATTAACATGAGGAATCAACCCCTAAAATTTAAATTCAGGGTGATTAATATTTATTTAATTGAAATTAAAACTCCAGAGAGTATTTAATTAATTAAAACTCAGAGACACATCAAATAATTTTAATTTTTGTCCAACATTATTCTCCTCTGCTCATTGAGCAACAAAATATTTTTATTTTATTTCTATTTTTTTTCTATGCAAATATATGAATTTTTGAGGTTCTCGAATTAAACAAATCAAAATAACACATGCAATGTTCACTTAAACACGCGGCCGCCATGTCATCCTTAGCCGCTCTGAAGCTCCACGTGGCGCTCTTTGGTTCGACGATGTCTTCCGTGTTAGAGCATCATCGGCTCATGCTTTATGTTTTATTCCTCCATTTGGTGCAATCCTAGCTGTCCATGTGATACATGCGCGATCAGGCTATACTCCGTCATCGTCCCTAACGACTGGAATCTGTGAACCATCCACACTAAAACCTTAAAATCTCTCTCAATAATCAACCAAATCACATGGTCTTTGTTCTTACATCTTCATCTACTCAAGTTGAAAACATCTATACGGATACATGCTCATGAAATTAAACTTTTCTTCACAAATAACCAAACTTAGCTGGTTTTGGGGGAAAATGGTGTATACCTGTATTCAATAGGTGTGGCATCAATTAGTTGCTTGCAGAGGCTTTTGTGGAGTCTGACAAACCTCCTGGAATTGTTGCTTTGATTTGGTGAAAGGTCTGGGGTAGAACTCCTACAACAGGTGGTGCAACCTTGGTCTTGAGCTAGGTAAGAGTGGCTGGGAGAGGGGGATTTCAGTGGGAAATTTTCTCTCTTGGTATTGGGAAGCTCAAGAAAGTTCAATCAAAAGCTAGGTGGAATTTTCTGGAGTGACAAAAGAATGCCCTGGAATTGGGCTCATGAAGTGAGGAGGATGGCTGGAAGATGGTTTGATTGCGCTTAAGGAAGTTTTGAGAAGCTCTTATGAGAATTTAGCGTAGTCTCCGCAAGAAATTAAATGATCTCTCACCTTGGCAATTAGAGGTGTTGGATTTATAGAGGGAGCCATGGCTACCACCAGGGCAAGCCAGGTGGGTAGAGAGGACACTTATGTGGAGGGATAAGCAACACAAGTGACCAATGGGGTTGAGCCATCTCAGAGAGTCCCAATTTTGGGTTTGATCCATTTGGTACCTCTTGAGCATGATGTTTTCTGGCAACTAGGTAAGCCAACAAGGGCTGAGCTACTGGATAGCTATGTCAGGGTAGCCATAAGGTTTAGTTGTTATGGTTTGGAGGTCTGGGAAAGCTGGTGGGAAGAATTCTTATTCTTTAGTCAAATTTAGGAAGAAATCCCCTAATTTAAGGGACCCTTGGTCCATGGCACCATTAGGGTGGGCTAGGTGGGTCTAAGGTGGTTCTTAGGATCCAGTTGGCGCAGTGATGACCAGTGTTAGGCTAAACCAAATGTTTCAAGGTGAGTTTAGGGGTTGGTTTTAAAAATTGGGGTTTAGCTTTAACTTGGGTTTGGCCTCAGCTAGATTTTTTATTTGGCTTAATTAATTGGTCAATTTGCTTCATAAAATCATCATGATGAATTGAAATGTCAATTGGGTGGAAATTTAAATGATTTGAGGTTCAATTTGGTGAGATTTTGGTTTTTGAGCTAAATTAGAGATTCTGGTAAGGCTTGGATTTAGGTTAGGTTTAAGCTTGGGTCTAGTCCAATTGAAGGTTCAAATTGTTCTACGTGAATGTTGTGGAGAGCTTAGAATTCAAATTTGGAGAAATTGTATAGGTTAGACAGTCCAATTTGATGACATTTTGGTTTAGGGTCAATTTGGGAAATTTGGATTAAGCTTAAGATTTGGCCTTGAATTTGGGTTCAATTGAGTTTGAATTTGGTTTTAATCAAACTTAGAAAAGATTTACTTTGAGTTTAAAATTTAAATTGGGGAAATTTGCGATAAATTTGGTAGAAATTGGGGGTGAATTTGAGAAATTTAGGCTTTTAAGGGTAATTTTTGGATTTTGGACAAAAAGGAGTCAATTTGGTAAAATTTGATTCAGTGGAGTAGTTCAAATTGATTTTTGGGACGTTTGGAGTGATTTTGGAGATTTTGGGAATTTTTGGATATTTTGGGGTATGAAGGGCATTTTGGTATTTTTGGGGACTTTAGGGTTGGGAATTTTGGAAAATTTAGGGTGTTTTGGGTAATTTTAATGGTTTCAAATGGTTTGAATTAATTTTTGGATAAAATTGATAGTTTTGGGTCAATTTGAGAAATTAGGGTTTCAACGGTATCTTAGTTATTTTGTGAAGTTTGGGGCTAAAAGGGTCAAAATTGGGAATTTGATAAAATTGAAATCAATTGAAGATGATAATCTTAAAATCACCCTTACGGTGACAAGAGACCAAGGGAAACCCCACTTTGGATCCTCCATATTTTGGTCTTAGCCGAACCCTAGCATAGGGATAATGGTTTAGAGGACCATCCACGTGAGTTTTCATTAAGAGAAAGGGGTCAACTAAGAATTTTTGGTTGAGGCTTAAGATTATAAATGTGAAAGGTTCATGTGTGTGTGTGTGTAGACCTGACCAAGACCACACTACCTAGGGTTAACCCTAAGGCCAGAGAATCCTATTGGAACTCCTCTTGAGCTCCACCATATTGGCTCCACCTAATAAGTTGTAGAAGTTAGAATCAATACGTGGAAGTTTAACATTATCAAAGAAGAGTTATAATTTCTATTGGTGAGGGTTTCATCCTTAGTCCTTAAGGAATAGTCAACAGAAAAGTACTATGGCTAAATCCCAGGCTCCTAAGGAAGAAACTAGACATCAACCAAAAGTGAGGTCAGCAAATGGACCCCCAATAGGTGGGGTTTACAAGACAAGCTCACCACACTTATTGGCATTGACCAAAGAGATCAACAAATCCAACGCAATTATCTGAGCCAACATGCTCGGAGCAGAATAGAGGGAATGTGGATAAGGCTTTCACTGGGGAGTATTGAAGGAATCCTTGATTGAATTTGAAGACTCCAGAACTCACATCGAGGATTGGTGGGTTTACCTTCAGAATATCAATTCCAAGACTAAATTTCAAATTCACCAGGTGATTTGTTCTTGTTAATCCAAGTGAGGGGCTTTGCAACAAATTTACAAAGACAGCCATCAGGGAAAATGATGGCCATGAGGAAGTTTTAAATCGATTTCAAAGTTTTAATTTGAAATTCAATTTTAATTTAAGGTTTTGATTTAGTGAAAAATTTAATTTCATAAGGTGGAAATATGTGAAGAATTTGGATTGAGATGGAATGGACAGGACTCTCATCCAACTCAAAGGACTGGCCGAAGTAAAAGAAAGCTACGTGGGGAAGGAAAGTGCAAGGACTTATATCAAACCTAAGAGGTAATGAAAGTGCAGAGAAATAAGAAAAGGATACCATACTGTTGACCTCACTTTTGGTTGAGGTCTAGAAACTTCTTCAGTAGCCTAGGTCTAGCCATAGGACTTTCCTATTGACTAGTCTTAGAAAATTAGAAGAGGTACCCCACTATTAGAAATTCAAAACTCTTCTCTTTACTCAACTTGAAATTCCACATATTGACCTTAACCTTTAGCATTTAGTAGGTGAGATCATTATGGGGGAAGTTCAAGAAGAGTTCCTATAGGGCTATTTAGCCTTAGGATTGACCCTGGGTGTTGACTTGGAACTAGGGTACACCATATCTTCACAATACATTAATCCATGGTTCATTTAGAATGGATATCTATCCAATTCTATGTGAAATGCCTAACTTGGTCTTTTGCCCCTAGGCACCTCCAAATTACCTAACTGCCCTTGGGACCCAAATTTGGCTAAAATTCCCAAATTTTGCCAAAATACCCAAAATTGATCAAAACCCATTTCAAATACTTTGAATACAACAAAATTTGCCAAAACTGACAAAAATGACCAAATTACCAAAATGCCCCTTCAGGGCCCAAAAAGCTAAAAAATTCTAAA
>NW_018233130.1:11840-12861 GCF_001263595.1 Phalaenopsis equestris
CTGAGAGCTCCTCTTCTTGACACCTAAGCAGTGGGGCTAAGCGCTTAATTGGCCAGCCAAGCTCCCCATTGGCCAATTTCTATAAAATCTACCCCTCACGGCAATGGAGGGCTGTGGTAAAAAAATTTCACTAAGGCCTTTCTAACTCCTCTGAGAGCTTCCTTGAGAGACCGTTAGTTCATTTCAATCCATTTCCCCCTCTCAAATACACCATAGCCAGCCAATTTTGAGCTCAAACCCTTGGCCGAAACCAGGACAAAATCCAATCTCAAGGACAAAATCCAATCTCAACCATGAATAATTTTGGTGGTAAAAACATAAAAAAAAAAAAAAAAACAAATTAATTGGCTCTACACCTTCAATTAGAAAACCAGCAGAATTTTGAAAATAGAGCTTGATTTAATATCATGAAATCTTCATTGATAAAATAAATTAGTTATATAAATTTTTACAATGTCTTTTACAGGTTATCATTCATAAAATGAATTACAAGAATGGTATTTGTCTTTGATGGCTTGAGCAAATAGAGAATGCAAAGATCTACACTTTCATAGAGTTTCTTTTAAGAGAAAATAAAAGAAAAGAAAAAAAAAACTAAGTACTTTGTACTTAATTTCATAGCATATAAATATTCATAATTAACAGATCCCTCTATGACTCTTTAATACGAGCAATTTAAAAAAATAATCACTAAAATCCATTAAGAAATGAGGGAGATATTAAGGTTTTAGTGGGACGGTCACGGGATCATTCCTTTGGGGACGATGAACGGATGTCGTCCATCCGCGTGTGTATTGAATGAACGGCGGAGATTGAGCCGGATGACCATCTGAAGTGATACAGTGCGACACGTGGCAGCTGACTAAGAAGGCGGCGTCAAATGGGAGCGCGCCGCGTGGCTTTTCGACGGATCCGAGGATCCAGTCAGCCCGCGGTTTGAATAGATAAATAGGATATTTAAAAAATTCAAAAAATAGCTATTAAACTTTAAAAATCCATATCTTTGTATAGAAAATTCATA
>NW_018233130.1:13410-14261 GCF_001263595.1 Phalaenopsis equestris
ATTATTTCCTAAACACTTAGGAATCATTGGAATATTTTTCCAAGGTCTAAAAAAAAAGATATTTATTTTTAACCCTTAAAATGATTTTTAAGGTTTAAAAATAGAATTTTTACCAAAATAATTCTAAAAGGTCAAATAAAAATCAGAAAAATACAAAACAAATTTCTCTGGGTTCTCTAATCTCAGAGGGTTTTTCAAAAATATAAAACATATTTTTCAACATATAAAATATTTTATTTTTATTAAAATCCCCAAAATTTCAATTAATTTTAATAAATCTTAGAAAATTCAAAAAATTATAAAATTTTGGCCAAATGACTTTCTGGTCAAGGACTAGGTCACATAAAAATTTCAAATGATTAGGAATTGTCTTGATCATCTTTTGAAATTTTCTTTGAAGATGCATATTTATGCATAAAAAATAATTATATGAATTAAATTAAATTGTGAAAATTCACATTTTCTCTTCTAATATCTTAATTGACCTATCAGTAGGCTTACATAAAAATGTCAAAGTCATTTGACTTAATTTTGACAAATTATGAAAGTTTGGACCCTTAGGGGCAAAATTGTAATTTTGAATATTTTGGCCTTAATGAATATTTAGGTTTAATTAAAATGGGAAATGGGTAATTTCTGATATTAATTAACTCGTTTGATGATTTGCAATCAAAAAGGGGCTTAATTGGTAGGCTAAATTACAAGATAGAAGAATAATTCCCATAATTATCAAAATTTTGGAAATTTCATTAGCATAAAATGACTTTTGAATTTAAGGGTATAACTTATAACTTTGGAAATCAACGATTTAATACTCTTATTTTATAATCAAAAATGATATTTAAATGATC
>NW_018233131.1:0-6630 GCF_001263595.1 Phalaenopsis equestris
AAAAGTATAGCATAAAAGTACAAGATAGATAACGCTGAAAATTGTAAAAAACGTACCTGGCGAGTCTTTTCGTTCCACCACATGAAACTTAAAATGCATGTCAAGGCAATTTTTATAGAGGCAAAAAGTATGGTTTTGGCAGTTTTCCAACCCTATGTAATATTTTGATGGGTCCTTAGGAGTTTAATTAAGGATGATTTTGTCAAGAAAAACATGTTAATTTTAGTAGATCTTCAAGACATCCAATATATCTAGAGAAAAAAAAAACAAGTCTGTGCAACTCTCTCGCTGCCTAGTGGAAAATCCTGAGTTCTTTTAAACTTATTATGTTGCTTAATAATTCATCCTATAAAACACCATAATGCTCAATGAACATTGATGTCTTGATTGATTATCTTGATGTCTTGATTATCCCTAAGAGTAAGGTAATTATCATCTATAATTTAATTTTGAAAATTTTTTGCGTGAAGACCCTTAAAGAGGCAATTTGGTGTTATTGGAACACTTAACCAAATTTTAGTCCTAATTGGGCTTGTAGTGTTTGAAAGATGTTTTAATTTTAAATGATGTTTACTTTTCTAATCCTTATTTAAATGAAATTTTATTTAACATAAGTCACTACTAAGCCCTTAAAACCTATGTGAGTGTCTTAGTTAGTTTTGAAAAGATTAAGCTTTAGGTGTTAATAAGTCATGATTTGAATTTTATTTTAAAATCAAATTAGGGGTATTAAATTGATTAATTATTGACTTCAAAAGTCATACCCCTAAGCCCTAGGTTCATTTTATTTTAATAAACTTCCAAATTTTACTAATTTAGTAATCTATTAACTTATATTTTTAATTAAGAAAGTGAGGTTGATTTCTACCAATTAACTCCTTATGTTTCAAACATCAAATAAATTGATTAAGAGGAGAGGTTACCCATTTTCCTTCTTGAATTAAGCCTAAATGTTAATTAAGGGTAAATTTCCAAAATTACACATTCGCCCCTAAGGCTCTAACACTTCATACGCCCCTAAGGCTGCCCCTAAGGCTCTAACACTTCATAATTTGTCAAATTCAATTTGAAAGACTTTGAAATTTTTATCCTGCCTTATTCATGGGTCAATTTAGACATTAGAGGAGAAAATGTGATTTTTCAAAATTTAATTTTTTTTATATAATTATTTTTATGCAATAATAGAATTTTGCAAAGAAAACTCCTAACTTGAGCAAGGTAAATCTTAATTCCTTGAAATTTTTAATGGAGGTAACCTTAGACCAGGGAAGCCTTTGGACCAAATTTAATAATTTTTTGAATTTTATCTGAATTTTAAGAATTATTGTAAGTTCTGGGGTATTTATTAAATATAAAATATTTTAAATGGGTAAAATTAAGTTTTGTATTTTTGAAAAGTCTCCCTGAGGCAAGAGAACTTAGAGAAGAAGATTTTATATTTTTCTAAGTTTTATTTGATTTATTGGAATTATTTTTTAGTGAAAACTCATTTTTAGCCTTTAAAAATTATTTTTAAGCTTTGAAATTCAGTTTCTTTACTTAGAAAACTAAGAAAAATATTCCAATTATTTCCAAGTGCTTAGAGAATAAATTAGAACATTTTCATGAATTTTTTTATTTTTGTGATTTTTATAAATTTTTAATTTTTTTAAATATTTAAAAATAGGCTAAAAATGACGTTTTTATTTTAAAGATCATTTCATTTTTATAACATTTCCCTGATCACAGAGAACTCCAAAAAACAAGTTTTCATATTTTTCAAGTTAAATTTTAATTAATAAAAATCATTTTACTGCCAATAATGTTAATTAACTTGAAAAATCAATTTACATTATCAAATGAACTTAAAATGCTTTGAAATTTTTATGGTAAGTTCTCTGGATTTTAAAAAATAGTGGAGATAAAACAGATAAAAAATCAAGCCATTTTGATTTTTATATTTTCCAAAATTAATTATCTTAGTGATTTAATGTTTGTAAAAATTTGGTGCATTTTAAATGACTTGACTCATGAAAAATTTTCCTGAAGGTTCCTTAGTCATCATTAACCTTCCCAAATTTTATTGGAATTTTCTAATCAACATGCTAATTTCCATGATTAATTTAAGAAAATAATCTTCATAAACTTGAAAAATATAGATCTTTATCTAGAGACTTCCTAAAATTTTAGAAAAATCAGAGGATGTTTCCCTTGACAAAGGATATAACATGTTAAAATTTCAAGCCCTGGTGAAGTGCCAATATGCAAGGAGAATAAAAAACCCTATTTATCTATTTAAAATACGTAGGCAGCTCTGAACTCCACGCGGTGCGCTCCCATTCAACGCTGTCATCCACCTCAACGATGACTTGGCCCGCGGTTTATGTTCCGAAGCGCTGTCAAGCTTGATCTCCTCCGTCCATCTGATACACGCGTGATCGGACGGCTCCTCGTCATCGTCCTCGATAGAGTGATCTCATGATCGTCCACATTAAAACCTTAAGATCTCAGCCTAGACTCAACCAAATCACTTTAGGTTTGACCTTATCGACTCGTCTAAGTGAGACGAACATATCCATATGCTAATCATGCAATTAAATTAATCTTAATCAAATGGAGTGTCAAAATAGGCTCGGGAGAAGGAGAAGTTTTATACCTTTTCTCTGAGAAGTGATGCTTCAATTAGAGGGTCTTGGCACATTCATTGGGGTCCAAGGAGGGTAGTGATTAAGCCTCTTACTGTGTTGTAAGGCATAAGTATGAATTTGACCAAGCTTGATTTCAGGTGTTGGTTTAGAGCTATGGTGGAGGCTATTTCAGAGGGTTCTCTTTTTGTTGTGAAGGTATGGGCACAAGCAATTGAAGTTTGGTGGAGTTTTCAGAGATTTCCTATTTCTGTCCTAATTTTTAAGCTCAAAATTATGGTTACTGAAGGGGAGTCAAAGCAGTGAAGTGATTGGAATGGGTTGTGGAGGAGTCATCATTAACCTTCCCAAATTTTATTGGAATTTTCTAATCAACATGCTAATTTCCATGATTAATTTAAGAAAATAATCTTCATAAACTTGAAAAATATAGATCTTTATCTAGAGACTTCCTAAAATTTTAGAAAAATCAGAGGATGTTTCCCTTGACAAAGGATATAACATGTTAAAATCTCAAGCCCTGGTGAAGTGCCAATATGCAAGGAGAATAAAAAACCCTATTTGTCTATTTAAAATACGTAGGTAGCTCCGAACTCCACGCAGTGCGCTCCCATTCAACGCTGTCATCCACCTCAACGATGACTTGGCCCGCGGTTTATGTTCTGAAGCGCTGTCAAGCTTGATCTCCTCTGTCCATCTGATACACGCGTGATCGGACGGCTCCTCGTCATCGTCCTCGATAGAGTGATCTCATGATCGTCCACATTAAAACCTTAAGATCTCAGCCTAGACTCAACCAAATCACTTTAGGTTTGACCTTATCGACTCGTCTAAGTGAGACGAACATATCCATATGCTAATCATGCAATTAAATTAATCTTAATCAAATGGAGTGTCAAAATAGGCTCGGGAGAAGGAGAAGTTTTATACCTTTTCTCTGAGAAGTGATGCTGCTTCAATTAGAGGGTTTGGCACATTCATTGGGGTCCAAGGAGGGTAGTGATTAAGCCTCTTACTGTGTTGTAAGGCATAAGTATGAATTTGACCAAGCTTGATTTCAGGTGTTGGTTTAGAGCTATGGTGGAGGCTATTTCAGAGGGTTCTCTTTTTGTTGTGAAGTTATGGGCACAAGCAATTGAAGTTTGGTGGAGTTTTCAGAGATTTCCTATTTCTGTCCTAATTTTTAAGCTCAAAATTATGGTTACTGAAGGGGAGTCAAAGCAGTGGATCTGCCCTAATTTTCAAGCTCAAATTTAGGGTCACACAGGGGGAATCAAGGCAGTGGAGTGATTGGAATGGGCTGTGGAGATCTCAAGGAAGCTCTGTGAGTGATTTGGGAAGCTCTCTCTGAGAAAATTTTAGAACACCTCCCATGGCCGTGGTGGTGAGTTTGTATAAAAATTGTATTGGGGTGGATCTCAGGGCATAAGTTTGGGTGCATTGTGATGAGCTGGCCTCTAGGTTTGATTTGGGTGAAGCTCCATGGAGGTGGCTCTCGGTTTGGTCATTTTTCGGCCTCTAGGCTGGTCGGCCAGCCAGGGGGAGGTAGCTAGGAGCTCAGGGAACCCAAGGGAATATGTCACAGCAATTTAATGAATTGAGGTTTAATTTTGGCAAAAATATCCTATGCTTAAGAAAAAATGGAATGAAATCCATTAATTTAGGGGAATTTTGGTCCATGGCTTAGTTTATGTTGTTAGATGGGTTTTGGCTCAGTCTTAGGGTCTAACCAATGGCTGAGGTGGAGTTAATTTTGTGGCTTTGGGGCTGTTAGGCCATCTTTAATGCATAGGTTCAATGTAGGTTCAAGTGATCAAAGTTTGGGTTTGGGCTAGGTTAGCCATGTAAAATGATTGATCAAAATTTTGTAGATGATTGTTTTGAAGATCTTTGGTGAAGGGTTGAAGTGATTTTGAGTTCAATTGGTAGGTCAATTTGAGGGATTTTTGAGATTTAGCCACTTTGGGCATGTTGGGCTAGACATGGGTCTAGGTTGGGCTAGCCTTGGGATAAGTCCAATTTCAATGGTCCACATGATCAAGGGAGGTGTTGTGAAGATTTTTCATGAGGTTATTTAGGTTGAAATAAAATGAGATTGAGGTCAAACCAAGGTCAACTAAGGATCAAGTTCGATGTGTAGGAATGTTATGAAGATTTTTCAACACAAATTGTGGCCAATTGAGTGGGCTATGGGTTCAATTGGGTGGAACCAAGTCATGGGGCCAAAATTGGGTTTTTGATCTAAATCAAAATTGAGTTCAAATCATGGATCAATTGGGCTTGGATTTGGTCTTCATTGGTCATATGAAGAGTGAATTTTAGTTTGTAATTGAAATTGGGGAAATTGAGATCAATTGGATAGACATTTGAGGTGATTTGGAGAAAATATGGGCTTTAAAGGGTAATTTGGGGGTTCTGATCAAGGATGGTTAAATTGGCAAAATTGGTTCATGTGATAGTTGAGGAAAATAAAATTGGGAATATTTGGGAGGTTTTAGGAATTTTTGGGATTTTGTAAAATTTTTGGGAATTTTTGGCCAAAGAGGGGTATTTTGGTAATTTGGCCAATTTGGGGATTTTGGGTAATTTGGGGGAATTTAGGGGCAATAGGGTAGATTGCGTATCTTGATAGAGTTGGATTGTTAACCACCATAAATAAGCCATGGATCAATGGAAACCCTATTTTGGGTTTTCTATGTAGTGGTCTTAGCTAAACCTAGCCTAGAGCTAATGGTTTTAAGGAACCACCTACAGGAGTCTCCCAAAAGTATCAAGGGACCAAAGCCTAAAAGTTCTGTGTTTAAGGTAATGAGTGATTGTGAGTACAAGTTATTGCAAGTAAGTGCCTTAGCCCTAGACCAACACCCAGGGTCAACTCTAAGTTCCAGCAGTCCTAAGGTGACTCATCTTGAGTTTCCCTCATAGTGACCCCACCTATTAAATGCTACAGGTTAGGACCAATATATGGAACTTAAAGTTGAGTAGAGAAGAGTTTGAAATTTCTAATGGTGAGGGTTCCTTATCAAGTTTTCTAAGAATAATCAATAGGAAAGTCCTATGGCTAGACCTTAGGCTACTAAAGAGGAAAAACTGAACCTTAACCAAAAGTGCCAAAAGTGAGGTCAACATTCACCCTGCCAATTTTATTAATTAGGGCTTACATTTGTGGGAAACGATCACAAAAATAACTTGGAAGATATGATGATTTAGGTCGTGACAAACGACAACCTAGGAATCCTAAAGCGAGTTAGGACTTATATTGTATAGCAGAGCCATACAAAAGCCTAAAAAAAATCGAGGATTTATGTCACACTAGGCAGACAACCTCTAAATCATATAGCTTGTCTTTAATTCTAAGGAATGTTTTAGCTCATGTAGACATATTTTGCTGTTGAAGATGTCGTGCTGCCCACAATGCTAGCTCCAAGTTCCTCGTCGTGGCAAGTTTAAGTTTTCTAATATTTCAAGTCATGATGTCAAATCAATTGTCTCTTAAATTTATGGTTATTGTTTAAATATTATGGGTAATGTTAAAGTTGATTAGAGCGACACCGGTTAAGATCCTACGGCTCCCTCTTCCGGTACCACTATTTTCTTTTAGATTCACTTAGTCCAAATGAATTTACTAAACCAAATTTAATGAGTTCCGTACTTTCATTTAGTCCATGGAAATTCTCGTTAGCAACTGTAGGTTACCTCCTCCGAGGGATTACCGATCATTCGATAGAGACGTTTTAATATAGTTGTAATTTATTTTTTATTTTGTTTGTGATTAAATTTTGAGTTGACATATATTTTAAATGTTATGGTGGTTAATTTTATCTTGTTTAATTTTTTAGTTTTGGTTTTGACATGAAGGGTGACTTTAAGCATTCGTGTGAGAAACAGAAATAAGAAGAGGTACAAAAAAGTAAATGCAATAAGTTAAAAGTGTACATGTTGATTCTTACTGCTCCTCTACCTGAAAGGTCAACTTTGGCAATATGTATATAATTTTGCAAGGAAT
>NW_018233132.1:0-217 GCF_001263595.1 Phalaenopsis equestris
GGGTCCCGCACGGGGTCCTAAAATACCTCACATCTGTCTTCCAAATTTGATTTGCTATTTTACAAATTAAACCAAATTATGTTGTGTTGTGCGCACTTTAAAATTTTCTTATATTAATTAAAATTGCCACCACTTGATTTTTCTTAAATAAAATTTTAAAAAGACTCATATATTAAGACCCACTCGGTCTACAGATCAGCCTCTACTTTCAGTGCTT
>NW_018233133.1:0-227 GCF_001263595.1 Phalaenopsis equestris
CTTGAATCCTAATAAAATTTTGTATATTTTTATTGATTATTTTTTAAACGAGCTAGCTCATTAAACTCAGTTCACGAGCCACTTATCAAGTTGAACCCGAGCCGACTCACGAATCACCCATGAAACTTAATTAATTAATACAAAATTTGCATGAATTACGTAAAACAACCCCTTAATGCATTTAATATTTCTTTATTTATATGGGACTATAAATCCTCTTTAACGGG
>NW_018233134.1:0-251 GCF_001263595.1 Phalaenopsis equestris
AGTGTCACCATTTATTAGCGTGACTGCACCTATCCTAGGTAACTTCAACCTATCTCTAACTAACCTAGGGTTCTACGCAATTATCACTACATTCCTTGTACTAGGACTGCACATCATTGCTAACAACTCACACGCACTTATCCCAAGCAAATGGAGTGTAGCACTAGAAAGTGCTTACGCATCTGTACACGGTATCGTACGGGACCAAATCGGTGCTACAAACGAAATCTACACACCTTTCATCTACAGTC
>NW_018233135.1:0-467 GCF_001263595.1 Phalaenopsis equestris
TATTTAAGAGTATTTAAAAAAAAAGAATTTTACTTGGCTTACTTTTTTTGTTTATGTGAAATATTAGATCTGAAGGCTTAGTTTCTTATGATTCAAAGTTAGAACATACTATTAGAAAAATTCAAAAACAACAAAGAGAAATTAAAAATTTTAAAGAAATGACAAATAACTTAGAAATTCTAATAAATGAGAATCGACAAAGACCTTTAAAAGATTATGTGAATCCGACATCAGATGAACTTCACTTGACTATTCTAAATCCTGATGTTGCTACTAATTCATTTGAGCTTAAATCAGCTATTATCCAAATGGTACAAAATAATCAGTTTGGAGGGTCACCTACTGAAGATCCTAACTTACATCTTGCTAGTTTTCTTGAGATTTGTGCTACCTTTAAATACGATGGAGTGTCTAATGATGTTGTTAGGCTTAAACATTTTCCTTTTTCATTAAGGGATAAAGGCAAG
>NW_018233135.1:549-1406 GCF_001263595.1 Phalaenopsis equestris
AAGCTTAGAAATGATATTACATCTTTTTTGTCAGTTTGAAGGGGAATCGATATATGAAGCCTGAGAAAGATTTAAGGATATTCTTAGAAAATGTCTACACCATGCTTTGCCAGATTGGTTAATAATTCAAACCTTTTACAATTAATTAGTAGGATCACTAAGATCTATTATAGATGCAGCCGCGGATGGATTATTAATGCCAAAACCTTTTGATGAAGCATATTCTTTAATTGAAGAAATGACTAGTAATAATTTTCAATGGCCCTCTGAAAGGGTAAAACCTAAGAGAGTAGCTAGTATTCATGATTCTGATGCAATGTCTATTTTGGCATCTCAAATTGCTGCTATTTCTAAAAAGATTGATCAAATACGAATAAATTATTCTCAAGTAACCCCAGTATTAGAGGAGAATTCACTAGGACAAATTATTGATACTCAATCAGCTTACGAAACTTTAAATGTTATAAATAATTGAAATAACAATCCCTATTCTAACTATTTTAACCCTGGTTGGAAAAATCACCATAATTTTAGTTAGAATAATTTTAATAATTCGGTGAATCCATCCGGAAATCTGAACAATCAAGGAAATCCTAATTTTTGACCTTATTATCCTTTAGGATTTAACTTCAACCCTAACCCACAAGTTAAAGAAAAGGAGGTCATGATGGAAGAATTAATGTTGAATATAGGAAATCAAATATAGAATCAAGGGGCTGCTATTAGAAATATTGAAAATCAATTAGGACATATTGTCATTGAACTTAGTAATATAACCTTCTGGAAATCTCCCGAGTACTGTGAAAGTTAATCCAAAATATAAAAATAAAGCTATCTAATTATGTATTGGAAAAGAA
>NW_018233136.1:0-419 GCF_001263595.1 Phalaenopsis equestris
CTGCCAGCTGGGTCCTCTCTCAACGATGAGTTATCGGACGAGCAGATACTACAGATGCAATTTTCCAGTGTGCAGCGGTGGGAAATGTACTTTGACGGTGCTTCATCAGCCAGGAAAAACAAGGGATCAGGCACAGTTATACCAGGCAAGGCAGGGATCGGTTTGATCTTTATTACGCCAGATAAGGGTATGTTGAGGTTTTCGTACCACCTAACGGAGCCATGTACCAACAATGAAGCAGAATATGAAACCTTAATCTCTAGATTGGAATTGGAAATTTCGATGGATATAACGAACATTGACATTTATGGTGACTCTCAACTTGTCATCCAGCAAATTGCCGGACAATACAGAATTCCAAAACCAAGATTAGCAGAATACCAACTGTACGCGATGAAGCTCCTGGAGCAGATTGCTGA
>NW_018233137.1:0-811 GCF_001263595.1 Phalaenopsis equestris
TCAAATTCACTTGTAGTACATTTGAGAAAAAATAACATTCCAATTTTGAAAATGTATTTCATCTGCCCCAAACTTCAATTTTTAACAGATTAATCAGTTTAGCATCAGATAATTATATAGAAAGGAAATGAAAATTGAAATAACATGCTAACAAGAATTTTTGATGAAGATGCAGCAGAGGTAGATGCAACAGATGTCTCTAATCCAAAATTTCTTGAAAATCCTCCTTTTCAACCAAAAATTAAATGCTCAGAATAATTCTTCACATTCACCTTTTTAATGGGCTTTAGAGGTAACAAAGCTTCCTCCCAACTATCATACTTCACTCCAGCCTGCTCGCATAATGAAAATATCAAGGAAGCAAATTTCATACCTACAGTAGTAGCAGCAGCAGCTGAACTGATGATAATGTGATAGATCAAAGACCCTATGTTAATAATTTATCCCTCCTGAATACAGTAATTCAACGTTGCTCTCTCTTTAGTCACTTCACTGAGATGATTGGTCAGAAGCAGACGAGATAGTGCCAGGCCTTCGAAGGTGCACATAACTTTAAAGTTAGAAAATTTACTCTTCTCTCATTGGTGATCTTTCAAAGTCCTCTCCCAATAGTCAAATATGAAATAATCTCATCTAACTACGCTTCACTAGGACTATAATTTGCATAAGAACATAAAGTCTCCAGTGATAAATGGTAAAACAAGTTGATTACCTCTAGAGTAAAAGGAACCAACTTCCCTCTAACCATAACTCAATCATCTTCAGCCTCTAGGAGTTTTGCATAAAACTCCCTCACAATAGAAATCACTGC
>NW_018233138.1:0-1495 GCF_001263595.1 Phalaenopsis equestris
CTCAAATCATAT
The DNA here is from genome assembly GCF_001263595.1 of Phalaenopsis equestris. Taxonomy (NCBI): domain Eukaryota; kingdom Viridiplantae; phylum Streptophyta; class Magnoliopsida; order Asparagales; family Orchidaceae; genus Phalaenopsis; species Phalaenopsis equestris. The sequence continues at coordinate 13 of NW_018233138.1, forward strand.
CTAAAATGGAAGAGCATTTCTCGTCCCTGGAAAGGCGGTTTTCGTCCATGGAGGGGAGGTTCGAGAGAAGATTCATGACCCTAGAAGAAATGATGAAGAAGATTATGGAGTTCACACAAAACTACCTCCGCCTACAACAGGATCTAGGAAGGCATCAGGCTCGGATGTAAGTAGCATAAACTAGAAGGATTTGTGTGGCATCATAACAACCTTGCTGCTTTAGGCGGATCGGGAGTTGTGGTATCGAACGAAGGAATGAGAAACAGATTTGAGAGGCAACATCAAAAGAGAATCGCACATCATGAGGCTTGGGATGAGAGACGACAAAAAAGTCAGAACGACGTGCAATTCGGGTATGGAAAAGATCGCTACAAAGAATTTTGGCCTGGGACTAGGAACCACAGTGGATGATATCCCCATAGAGGGCTGCAACCAGCTACATTCGTACTTTTTATTGTGGAAGCCTTCCCGAAATAAGGTGATGTAGAAATAATGATGTGAACGAGTCAGGTGGAGAAGAGCGAAGGAGTTTGTAAGGGACTGATTTGCATATTGCAGAATATTCGGAAGAAAGACAGGATGGTGGTGTTCTTGATGACCCTAATTGTGCAAGATGTTGGTGACGCTGAAGATTATGATGCAAGTGATTCAGGATATATTGTTGAGATTCTTAATCAGTTGTGTATAATGGAAGAGACACATGATACGAAGTTGGGAGAGGTTTCAGGGATCAATAAGCTACTAGACGAGTTGTTTGGGCAGTGGTATTCTTCAAGATTGACTTGAAGTCAAAGTGTCATCAGATTCAAATGCGATTGAAATATGTGCACAAGACAACATTTCGAGATGGTGAGAGTCACTACAAATTTCTTATTAAATGGACATGATTGTCACATGATGACATCACATGGGAGTCATACGACCTGATTTAGCAATAGTTTTTCCACCTTGAGGACATTGTGTCTTTTTGGGAGGGGAGTAATGCTATGACAACGTCTAAGAGCAATTTAGTCTTTATTATCCTAAAGGCAATTTAGTCATTTGTCATTTATTATTGTTTAGTATAAATAAGGCTAATATAGGCTAATATGGGGTATGTTTAGGGCTAGGGCTATGGATGAGATTTTTGTCTATAGTTTTTAGGATTAAGGCTTGGGATAGATTTACTGCCTCTTGAATTGTAGGATTTGGGAGAGATCGCCTACCTCTCGAATTGTATTTCGTGTTGAGTTATGTGATGTTTTGGTAATAAATTATTAATTTGCCCAAATTTCTATGTTGAAATCGGTGTCATTGGATCCTATTGGATAAATGCTTTTAAGTTTAAGTGTGTGCGTGTGTGTGCTATAATACCTATTATAAACTAATTTAATCAGAACCAATAAAATCCCCATCAGCCATTGCATGAAAGGCCAAGTAGAAAATCCCGATGTTACCCTTTGCAGCTACTGAACAATAGTCCATGCAATAATAACATTTTTTT
>NW_018233139.1:0-227 GCF_001263595.1 Phalaenopsis equestris
TTTTATCTTGGTTGATTTTAATTTTGGTTTTGATTCTATGGCTATCCTGATAGTTTTAGTTTTCTACGCAAATTTGTATAAGCATAAAAGTACAAGAAAGACAATGCTGAAAACTGTAAAAAAAGTACCTGACGAGTCTTCTCGTTCCACCACCTGAAACTTAAAATGCGTGTCATGGCAGATTATATAGAAGCAAAAAGTCAGGTTTTGGTAATTTTCCTAACTCT
>NW_018233140.1:0-325 GCF_001263595.1 Phalaenopsis equestris
ATTGGCACATCCATATTATCTCTTCATTTCATCATTTCTCAAAGTAAGGAGAAATATAAAGTAAACTACTTAGACTTCATGAGAAAGAAATCACAAAACACAAATTTTATATATAAAAGAAAGTTCATACAATACTGATAAACAAACAATACTTATCTTAAAACTCTTTCTCAAATCAAATACTTTGTAGTCTTTCCTTAGAAATGCAGAAAAAAGATATCTCTCACTTTTCTCCTTCTCCAACACTCTTACAGAAAGTTTCACATTAAATCTCACCACAAAAACTCTAAACTATGAAAGCAAAATCACTAATTGACTTCAATAT
>NW_018233140.1:426-15592 GCF_001263595.1 Phalaenopsis equestris
TGCAGGATGCGGGGCGCGCCCCGCCTTTGGCACCGTCGGTGCCCATTCTAATATTGTCGGCGTTAATCTTCTGCAATTTAATTTGCTGCTTTCTGTCAAACGACACCATCGGCGCTGCTTCTGGCGCCGTCGGTGCTGAACAAATTTCCACTTCTTCCTTTTTTATTTTCAACTTCTTCATTTTTGATTCTTTTTTGCTTTAAGTCCTAAAATTCAATAACCTGCAAGAAAACATAAGAATACCTTCCATTAAAGTGCAATATTATCAAAAATCAATATAAAATATAGGTTTAAAAATGCTTATATTTTTTGTGTATCAACATCCCCCAAACTTACATGTTACTTGTCTCTTTCTCAAAGAAAATACCTTGTGGCCTCTTTTAGGAAATGTAAGAAGAAAAAATCTCTCACTTTTCTCCTTCTCCAACACTCTTATTGAAGAGTTCACACTTAATCTCACCACAAAACTCTAAATTATAAGAACAATGGACTCTAAATGGTTGTGGAGTGAAAAATGGAAGAATGTGTGATGTGTAGAAGGTTGACTGGAGGGGATGAAATGGAGGGAAAAGTCACTTTTTTGATCAATTTTGGCCCCAAATAATGCCTAGAGCCGGTTCTCCAATAGGTGCCTCCAAAAAACTCTTCAAAATGCATCCAGATTCATTGAATCTTCTAGAAATCAGGGCTAAACCGACTTTGGCATCGTCGGCGCCAATGTCCCGCAATTTAATTCGTCCTCTCTGTCAAATGGAGCCATCGACGCTGCTGAACAAATTTCAACTTCTTTATTTTTACTCCGAATTTCATTCTTTTTGCTTTTTTTTGTTTTAAGTCCTAAAATTTAATAACCTGCAAGAAAACATAAAAATACCTTCTATTAAAGTGCAATATCACAAAAAATGAGAATAAAATATGGGTATAAAAATGCTTATATTTTTGGTGTATCAAAATCCCCCAAACTTACATGTTACTTGTCCTCAAGTAACTCCTCTACTATATAAAAATATGACTTATGGTAAAGAATTTAACTTCTAGATTTTCATATCTTGGTCAACTAAATACAATAACATAACTTAAGAAAAATTCAAAGCAACTCCAGTTAATACTAAAGATATAAGAATATATAGTAATCAAGTCCAAGATTTCTGATTCTCTATTCTTTTCAAGAAAAATTGCAAATTGTCATATTAAAGTCACTTAAAGTATTCATATGAAAAAGAACTTCATAAGACATTACTAGTAAATAAACTAATACTCAAATAAAAGTTTATAAAATGTAGCAAGCTTTCTTTTATAAATTGATTCAAGTGATGCCAATTTTTAATTAGACATCTCCACAAGCTTCTCCCCACATCTTTTCTTTTCTTTTTCTTTTCTTTGCTTTTCTTTTCTATGTGTGAGGATTACTATTGGATAGCCTTTAATGATTTTGAACTTCACCATCCTCTTCTTAAAGTCAAAAACTTGTCACATTTCTTCACTTAACAAATTTATATTAGCTTAAAGATTTCACAAAGTTTAATTCTTTTCTTCTTACATAAACCTTTAAGATTTTTATTATTTCAAAAATACAATTTTCCTTAGTTAAAATAGAAAAACATAGTCTTTTTCTTTTATACCAAGTATCTTAATTTCTAAACTTAACCTTTATTATTGAAAAATTTTACTTAAGTTTACTATATATTTAGAAACATAAATATAGTTATCTAAAGTTAACCCCTAATACCAAAGGTCATGTTAAATTTAAAATTTTTGAAATTATAGTTAAGTGAGTGCAAATAAAATTAACTTTCTTTCTTTAAAATGGAATTTTTATTTCCCCCCCAAACTTAAATTTTTAAAAGATTTAGCATGAAGAACTGAAAAATAAAGGGTGAAAGAAAACATTAAATACATAAAGAAAAGACATATATATTGAAGATTCTGATTTTGAAACTTTAATTCTAAAATATTGTAGGTGCTAATATAAAAAGCTACAAGACTTAAAATATTAAATTGCACATAATACATATAAAATCTGCTGAGAAAGAGTTAATTACAATACATTTAACAAAATACTGAAACTAACAAAATAACTAAATTGAATTTCAGAAATGAAAACAGTTTTATAAAATATAGTTCACAACTCAAGATAACTATAAAACAAAGTCTCACAATCTAACAAATAGTCTCAACTATATATATAGAAAAAATAAACAACAGAATAACAAAGTACAATCAAATATAGCTAAAAGAAATCAGATCACCAATCATCATCATATTCTTCATCTACATCCAAATTTTGCTGCTGATATGGAGTAAAAACAGGGTGAGTAGGAAACTGAATTGAATGACCACCCTTTAAGTATCTCACCAGTGCATCATCATAATCAGCATCATATTCAAACTTTTGCCGTATCAAATCATCAGTGTGAGAATTTATGACATCCATGTTTTATAATCTATGATCCATTCTTAAGATATCTCCCAGTTAAATCATCATCTCTGTTAGTAGGGTCACTAGAAGTAGGGGTCCTCGAAGTAGAAGGAATATCTCTGGTCTTACTCCCAAATCTCCAATCAACATGAGATTCATATGTTTTATATTGGTAGGCCCAATAATTTTTAAAGGCTCAATCTTCTCTTCCGTAGGCCTAAAATCAACTCTTGCCTATTCACAGAGTGTAAAAATAAGTGCAGGGTGTGCCAAACCACCAGTGGTCTCTACCAAAGTAATAGATATAGTGTTCATATAGATAATAGAGCCTACATTTATCCTCATCACCTGCTGAATATAGAAGTTCAGGTTGGCTTTATCTTTTGTCACCTCACTTTGATGATTTGTAGAAATCATTCTTCCAAAAATGAAGTAGTGTCAGGCCTTAGATACTACATTAAACATAGAAAGAGGAAAATTTACTTTAACACCATTTTTGACTTTCCAGGTCCCTCTTCCATCAGTAAGAAAATAAATAACCTCATCTAAGGCCTCATTAGTAGCAGAAAATGATTTATACTGGCAACTGTAAATATCTTCCAACTAGTAAAACTCATTAATTTTACTTAGAGAAAACTCCACCATTTTTCCATGAACAAAAACAAAATTTTCAGAAGCTTCAGTAAAGTTGGCATAGAATTCATCACTACACCAATAATCACATTGACAATAAAATAATAGAAATTTTCCCACTGCCGAGCATTGATTAGTAGTCGCTCGACTTCTCCTCTCAGATTTTTAAAACCACGATCCAAAATTACTTTTTTATGCTCAAGTAGCAAGTAGACTATTGAAATGAACACTAGCCCTGAAGCTAACAAATTTTTGTTCATCAAAATCTACTTTTCTTTCCTTTGCTTATTCTAGGTGCCATGGGAAATCTAGAAAAATCAAAAAAATTTGAATAAATTTCAAAAATTTTGAAAATCACAAAGTAAAACTCTTTAAACTTAAATCCACTAACTAAGAGTTCTTTGCCAAAGGATTTTCTTAAAATCTCTCAGAAAAATTCCAAATTTTTTGGATCCAGGCAATGTGAGATAAATCCTTGATGAAAACTAAAAAAAAAGTTAACTCAAAGTGTAGCTCTTACCTAGAGAAGATGAAATCCAAAGTTTCTTTGCCTTAAAATCGCCTCAAATCCAAGCAAATGCATGCCCTAGGTGCAAAAATCGGAGGTTGAAGGTGACTCAAGGGGTAAAAATGAAGGTTTATGGTGAAAATTGAGAATTTTAAAAGGTAAAGGCTGTTCCCGGGTCGAGGGCACTATCAGCGCCCATGCCAGAGCCGACGGGGCTGAAGGCCTAAAATTTATTTTTCAATTTTTTTAATTTTCAATTTCCTTTCAATTTTCTCAAAGTTTTTTTAATATTTTTAAACATAAATTTTTATCTAACAATAATTCACAAACAAACATTTTCACAAACAAATAATTTTCAAAAACAATAATAAACTAACTTTTATGTATGAAAATATAATTTTACAAACACATTTTTCTAATCACAATTTCACAAATCTTAAGCAAACTAAATTATAAATTAGCGTCGAAATCAAGCAACAACACTAAACGCTGACACAAAACTATACACACAATCAAAGTTCAAAATTCTCAAGCAAAGTAAACTAAATCAAATCTACAAAATCACATTAAGTACATAAGTATTTTAAATTAGTAGAGAGAGTCCAAATTCTTTAATTATGATGTCTCATCTTCAGTGCTTTGTTCTCCTCTGATACAGATTATAGAAAGGTCAGTACAAAAATTGATCAGTCGAATTTTCGTTGATCTAAACATCCGCACTAATCCTGCTTCAAATGTTCCAGTATGATCAAAATTTTCTTTCATCTTCCATTCTAGGTGATAAAAAAAGTACTTAAGATCTCCTATTACATTTGTAATACTCTGAAGTTCTCTTTCAACTTTCTTCAATTTCTTTTCTACAGCAAGTGAACTTCTAAGTGTTGGTGGCATCAATGGAGTTGAAGCATGTGATGAGTGATCTAAGATAGTATCTAATGCTTCATTCTCATTCCCAACATAACTATCATCAATAGGAATCATGGGTTCCTAAGGTAATAAAACTTTTTTTCAACTTTCATATAGAACTTGAGATTGACTGCAAAGTAGGAAAATTATGGAAGGATGCCCAAGTCCAAAAATTGACCAATTCATAATAATACCCATAACAGATTTAAATATGATAGATCATATATCAATGGGTTTTTCCATTTGAATGCAATAATTCAAAATAGCACTTTCTTTGGTGACTCTAGTAATCTTCATGGTAAGGAGTAATTTTGCAGAAATGAAGAAATGCCACTGTTTCGATATTGGATTAAGCAATAAAGCACAGAAACTAACATATCCTCCATCTCACATTTCCCAAGTATCACTTTCATCCGTCAGAAAATTATAGACATGTTGCATCAAATCTCTTATATGGATGAAATTTGTATAATGACAGATTGGAACATTTTCTATCATATACAACTCATTGATTTATGCGGGAGGACGGCCTTACCTCGAACAAAGACAGCTCCTTGGGTAATTCCATGTAAGTTAGCATAAAATTCCTTCACTACTGGTACAAAAACTGCAGCGGTAGTGTAGCACAGAACCTCCCATCGCCTTTGTATTCATCACCTTTGTACAATGATTTTATTAATCGGAGAACTTAGATTAATCAATCTGTGATTGAAAAAGCCTCTCTCATTGATAAGCCTCTTTTTTATCATAACTTTATCATATAATATTTCCGAATCAAAACTGATAAACTTTCTTCTATTGAAATTTCCATACCTGGAAGTATTTATGGAATTGGAGGCCATTATGGAATCTAAAAATAAGAAGTTTCCAGTCATCCAAGGCACTTTTTACGGCATTAAAAACTCCTCCTGACAGTTATTATGGAGCAAAATCCCGCCAAAGTCTGCCAAAAACTGCCAAAAACTGCCAATCTGCTATCGGTGTCGTTGGCGCTCTCGATGGCGCTATCGGCGCTTTGGTCCATCTGTAGACGCCGTCGGCACCCATTCTGGTGCCATCGGTGCCAGAGGCCAAAATTGCGTCTTTTCATCTTTTCGATCAATTCGATTCCAAATTTTCCTCTAATACCAATATTTGTCTTAATTTATAATATATAAAATTGTGTAGGATTATTATCTACTAATATATAAATAATTATCAAATAAAATAGAAATACATAGATATATATATTTATATATATGGGTTGTCTCCCATACAACACTTGGTTTAACGTCGTCAGCCCGGCATACGATTTGATTAGTTGGGTTGATTTAACATTAAAACTTCTTTAAATTGTGGTATGTGCCCTCCATAATAATGTTTCAATCGATGCTCATTAACTTTAATTATATTTCCAGTGTTAGGATCTTTAACAACAATAGTTCTATAGTGATAAACTTTAATCACTTTAAATGGTCCTGACCATCTGAATTTCAGTTTTCCTGGAAATAATCTCAATATTGTTCCAACATTCTTTAAATTAAAATTAAACTTCTTGATAGCCCAAAATGTTTTTTGCTCCAATTCTACTGGTAAGTGACATGTTTTTCCAAAAATAACATTCAAATGTGAGACTTATAAGCAGTTTTGTATGCCCATAATGCAATATCTATTCTATCAGACCAATCCAATTTATAAGGAATTACAGATTTTTTGAAAATTCATTTAATTTCACGATTTAATATCTTTGCTAGACCGCTATTTTGAAAATGATAAGCAGTAGATATCATATTTCTTAATCAATTTTTTAATTCTCTTATTCCTAAAATGAGATCATTCATTAGTAATAATTACTCTTCGGCATTCTATACCTTGTAAAAATATTTTTAATTAAAAATTTAAAAAAAGTCCAAGCATCACATCTTGGTACAACGATAGCTTCAATCTATTTGGACATATAATCAACAGCAAGCAATATATATAAATTCCCAAATGAAGGCATAAATGGTCCCATAGAATCTAATCCCCACACATAAAAAATTTCAACTTCTAATGTGTAATTTAAAGACATTTCATTTCTTCTAGAAATATTTCCTACTCGTTGACATGGATCGCATGTTTTAATATATTCATTAGCATCTCTAAAAAGTGTAGGCCAACAAAATCTGTTGCGAAATTTTATATGCAGTTTTATTCGTTCCAAAATGTCCTCCAAATTCAGAATCATGACATCTTTAATTGAATAGAGAGAAAAAAAATATGCTAATTATGTTAATATACATATGTTTATTAGGTATGCATGCATATGAAAATTGCATATATATGTATGTTTGCATAAGTGTATTTTAAAACATATATGTGTATGTTTGTAAATTAATTTTAAACATATACAGACACATATATTTATATTTAATTATATATATACATATATATTTAATTTTGAAACACACACACACACACACAGATATATATATAGATTAAGAAATATAAATATGTATATATAGATTAATTAATCTATATAAACATATATATAAATATGTATATATATATTAGTTAATATATTGATAATATACCTATAATTATGTGTGAGTTTTTAGATATGAGTGAGCTTATATATACTAAATTTATATATGTATTTTGGTTTATTTCATATATATGTGTAAATGCATGTAAGTAAATCTAAAAGAAACCTTTTGAATGACCTATGTAATATACTTAGGTTATTTGATATGATGCTTCTTCTCTTTTCTTCAATTGATACAAATGTAAAACATAAACTCAATGAAACTAATAAAAAATATTTGTGATGTGGATGATGGAGTTTCATGAATATGTATGTGGATGAGTGTTTACTTTTCTTGTATGTGAGAATGCTTACAAGTTTATTTTCTGCTTTTAAACTTGTTTTGAACAGAGGATATTGGGTTATGGGTTTTAATTGATGAATGAGAGGTATTGGAGAAGAAATGAAGCTCCTATGTGCTAAGTGAGAAGATAGGGAGTCTGACAATGATTTTAAAAGATTTTCTTTCTATAAAATAAATTAAATGCCCTCAAACTAAAATATTTTCAAATGTATAGAATCTAATTAAAGAAAGCATTTTCCACTATAATTAAAAGTACTCTAAAGTAAAAATCTTTTGAGTTTTAATTAAACCAATTTAAATATACTTTTATATTCAAACTAATTAAACTCTATGTTTAAAATCTTTTAAAATTTAGAAAAGTGCAAAGCGAAATATTTTAATGTTTAAAACATCCTATTCAAAAATTAAACATTCCCTTTCAAAAGTCTTATATATACCTTTCCAAAAATAAATTTTCCATTAAAACCTTAAAAAGAAAGCTCTTTTAAAAGAAAAAGAAAATATTTTATAAAATTTAAAAATTTCTTTAAAAGAAATTCTCATGAGAATTTATTATATTGAAATGCCTTCTCTTTAAATATTAAACATATCTTCTTTCACTAAAATCAAGAAAGTGAAAACTCTCTTCAATTAACATTTCAAAATTAAGATCAACTAAATCTTAAATATTAGGATTTTTTTAAAAGAATTTTTTAACAGAACTTATATTATTAAGAAGTCTTCTATTCTAAATGAAAGGTTTTTTCAATTAATCTTTTCAAAACACTAGAGCCATAGGAATTTAAAATATATATAAGCTTGCTAGACTCCTTTTAACTTGCTTAGCCTAGAAAAGACTTAAAAATACATCAGATTGAGTGACTACATGAATGAATATCTTTCAAATATGTTTCTTCTAAAAAATGTATGATTTCGTAGTATCAAACTTCAGAGTTTATGAGTCTTGAGCTATTTTAATTTAAATAACCCACCATAAAGATAAATTTATATTCCTAAAATTTTTTTGAAGACAAAACTATTTTTAAAAAAACAAAAATGAAATAAAACATAAAATTGAAACATTACCTGAGAAATATAGAATTAAACATAGAATTGTCATAGCATGTCATCCTCAGACCAGTGGTGTAGTTGAAGTATCCAATCATGAAATTAAAAAAATATTAGAAAATACTATAAATCCTAACAGAAAAGATTGGTTTACTAGACTTGATAATGCATTTTGGGCCTGTAGGACTGCTTATAGAACTTTTATAGGAATGTCACCATATAGGATTATATTTGGAAAGGCTTGTCACTTGCTAGTTGAATTGGAGCATAAAGCTTATTAGATTGTTAAGGAATTTAATTTTAATTTGAAGGACACTAGCGAGAAATGATTATGGCAATTAAATGAGCTTGAGGAAATAAGAAATTAATCTTATGAGACTGCAAAAATTTATAAGGAAAGGATGAAAATTTAGCATGATCGAAAGCTTTTAAGAAAATAATTTGAGCTTAGACAAGAAGTTTTACTACATAATATGAGATTGAAATTATTTCCCGAAAAGCTTAAGTCCATGTGGTCGGGGCAATTTATTGTAACAAAAGTCTATACTTTTGGTATTGTGGACATTATGGATCTGAAAAATGAACGAATTTATAAAGTAAGTAGACACAGAATGAAACCTTACATAAGTGGAAACAAGCCTTTATATGATGAAGTCCTGCTATTGGGTCAACCTGTAAAACATTGGATACATCGGGCTGATGATGTTAAACTAAGCGTTTTGTGGCAGACAACTCATGATTATCTATGTGGATTGATTTTTGTTTTTATGTGGAGCTTATTCTGTAGTAATGAGATCTACTAGATTAGAGGAGGCTTTAGACACTAATTTATTGATCAAAATGAGGTTGGGACATGTTAATTGGTCCTAAGGTGAAGTAGTGCTTATTTGCGCACTTACACTTAGGCACCAAAATTGGGTGCTTAAGCGCTAGTTCACGATAAGACCGTCGCCTAAGTACCAAAATCTGGCGCCTAGGCGCCACAATTTGAAAACTACCACAAAACTGGCCCTTTGCAGTTTGAACTGATTTTTCTCTTTAAAACCACTATAAATGTGTATAGTTATTACAAAGCTTCATTTTCTAGGCATGTGAGAGCATTTGGGAGGAGGAAAAAGTGCAAGAAGCAATTTTCCTTCTTATTGGGACAATGACATCAAGATCTTTGGAAAGAAGAAGCCATGGAGCGTTTGATAGAAATAAATTCAACAAAAAGGATACTCAAGCTTACTAGAATGGATTTCTTGAGGTGAGCATTGATGGTATTGTTGAAAAGATCAAGAAAGTTGAAGAGGATATGACAAGTATTCAGACCAAAATTAGCAACATCTTCTATCAACTTGATCATCTGGACTGGCAGGTGAAGCTTCAATTTGAACATGCTGCAAATTTCCAGATGGCGCTAATAATGATGTATCAAAAGAACAATTGGATCAGAGAAAGGCCTACAAAAGAAATTCCTCACTTTCTATTTTAGAATTTGTTTGTGCATCATGAGCTGATAATTGAGAATGTAGAGGAGATTAGTGTTAATGATTACTAGTAGTGGGTGTTATGTGTTGGAGATATGATATTTCAGTGTGTTTGGTTAGTGCCAACTTATAATCTGTAGGTATTTGTGTGTTTACATATTTTTATGCTTATGTGATTGTATTTGCTTGATCAAGTCTATGAGGGATTGATATATGTTGGTTTGTATCAAACTGATGTTTCAATTAGTGTGTTAATATTAAGTTTTTGAATTTGATATGTCGTGTTAGTGTGCTTGAATCGTTTGGATTGGATGGTTTTGGGGATGTATTCGATGAATCTAGTACATGTTAAAATAGAAGTTAGGATATGATTGGAAAATGATTGATTATTAAAATGATGTTGAATTGAGTAAGTTAGGGTCCGAATGCATTAGGTTTTGTTGTGCTTTTATTTAAAAATCTTAATTTACATAATCTAGGCACTAGCTTCTAGGCATCGAAACTTGGCTCCAAAGCACCAGTTACCCGAGATGTAGGGTGTCTAAGCGCCAAATCCAGCGACTAGGCGCTGAACCGGCTAAATATCTAGTTTACCCTCTAAAATCGCAAAATGCCCGTTTGACGCCATTTTTTTGGCTCGAGCGCCTTCTTCTTCCTCTTATTTTTCATCGGTGCACCATAAGGATTCTCTTACCTTGCAAATCATGTGGATTTAAAGCTTAAAAATTTTAGCTTTCTTCTTCTCTAGGTAAGATTTACACCTTGCTTAAGAAATTTTTTTCTTTTACCATGGATTTTTTCCGCATTGGGAAGATACCAAAAATTTAAAATTTTGGAGAAAAAGTAAAAAAAAATCCATGGTGGAAAGCTTCTTTGCTTGGAAAATGCTTGTAGGAGCCATTAGAACTTATATTTGGAATTTATTTGGATTTTTATTATATTTTGAAATGGCTCCTAAACAAAGAGAAAAAAGGGGAAGGTGGTTTTTTATTAAAGAAATTTTACAAGTTTAAAAGCACAAGATCGGTACAATGATTTACTTTTATCAAAGAAGTTGATTGTTGAACGAAGCTTTTCTTATTCTGGAGGTTTTGTAGAGACTTTGATTGTAGCACATCACTAGAAAAAGTTTCTACTGCATTACTTTTGTAGAAATTATTTCAGTTGTTTGAGAGTTATATGTGAACTTCCCAGAAGCATCTAAGGATGAGGTATTTGTTCGGAAGAGGAAAGTTAAGTTTACTTTTGATCGGATCAATGCATTATACTAGTTATCTAGTGTACCAGATTGCTTTTATTTTGAATTTGTTCCTACAGATGCGGGGCTTGATGTGATTTTTACTTTTTTTATCAATGGGCATGGAGCTTGGAAAATTTAGAATGACCACAAGGTAAATTTTTCTTCTTCCATGCTCAATGCTCCATTTAAGGCATGACACTATTTTATATCTACCTGACTTCTTCCTACGAAACATTTGAGATAAGTAAACTAGGAGAGAGTCACTTTGAATTATTGCATTCCAAAGATGAAACGTAATGATATTGGCTCTCTCATCTACAAGTCCATCTTCAGTTCTTCTACGAGAGGTTCCATTGCAGGTTTGAGTTATTCCTCACTCATCTTTACTATATGCAAACAATCTGAAGTTAATTTTGAAGCTTGGGAAAGTTTATTGCATCCACTAATGCCTACCAAAAAGGCTAATGCAGATATATATGGAATGCTTGCTATACTTGGTTCTAGAGTCCAATCTTCAATTATTCATTCTACCTCTACCTCTAGACGTTCCACTTCTAGTGTTGCTACTCCACCTCTTGCTATTTGGGAAGAGCTTCATGATTGCTATCAGGAGCATCATAATGATATTACTTATGTACATTGTCAACTATAAGAGAATGATGATCGTTGGAAATATTTGGAACAATATCTAAAACAAAAAAGTGATTATAAGGCTAGTTTCAATACTTCTTTGGTGAGCTTTCTGAAAGGAAATTAGAGTGTGGAGTTTCCCTCGTATCCTCATTATCCTACATTTGAGCACCACAAGGCTATGGATGAAGATGATGAAAATGATGATGATGATGATGATGATGATGATGATGGTCATGATGCGGAGGAGTAGTGATTCTGAGTCTAGATGTGCTTATTTTCATTAGTTGCTACTGACTTTTAGTTATTTAATTGTATTGAGCATTATGTCATTCATGTTATTGTTGATGTGTATTTTGTACTTTTTAGTTGTTACTGCACTCCTGCTTAATTTTTTGCTCCAGATTATATATAGCATTGCCTGTCTGTTTGAGTAGTTCTTTTACTTTAAAATTTGTATGTTATATCTGTTGATTTGAGATCTACTACTGCTACACACACCTGTTTTTACTACTTGTACACGCACAATTTTCATGTTTAGAATCCTGTGATAAATAATAATTCTATTAAAATTTTTTCCCTTTATTCTTATTTTGTACTAAAATACTTGGAACTACTTAAAAATTTAAGTTTGTGGGAGGGGGAAAAACTTTTAAAAATTAGAATTTATTTGTCCTCAATAGACTATATTTAAAAATTTTTTAAACATAACCTTTTGTATGTGGAGTTATTTTTAGAGAACTACATTTTTAATTCTATGAATGTTATGGTAAACTTAAGTAAAAGTTTTTAATGATAAAAGGTAGTTTTGGAGTTAATATATTTGGTATAAAAGGATAGGAATATGCTTTTACTATTCATAGTAGAAAAAAATTAAATTTTTAAAACATTAACGTAACGATCTTAGGTTTACACTTTAAAAAGAATTGAAACTCAATAAAAAAATTATTTTTATACTAATTTACATTATCAAATGAAGAAATGTAAGAAGTTTTTAACTTTATGAGAAGGATAATGAAATTCAAAATCATTAAAGGCTGATTCAGATATAGTAATCCTCACTTTAAAAAGAAAAATAGAAAGGATTGAAAATGATCCTAAAATAAAATAAAAGGCAAGAAAAAAATCAAAATAGAAGAAAATAAAAAAGAATAAAAGGTGAGGAGAAGCTTGAGGGAATGACTAATGGTTTCACTTGAATCATCATAAGGAAGAAACTTATTTAGATTTCTAAACTTATTATCAATTTTAAATGTATTAATCAAATCTTTACTAGCAGAGTTCTCATATAATTATAAGTTTTAATTCTTCTAGGATTCCTAAGTTTGACAAATTAAAATTATTTTTGAAATCAATAGAAAATTATAATTCCTAACTTGATTACTAAATACTATTATACCCTAGTTCTAACGTGAGTTATTAAAAAATTTTATAAATTTTCACTATCACCTTTATGAGGCAAAACTATAAGAATTTCTAATGAAACCCACTACCATAAGTTATAGCATTTAGTCTATAAAATAAATGAATTACTTAAGGATAGGTACTGTTTAATTTTGGGGAAACTTACATGCATAATAATGTGTTATTTTCATATATGCATTTTATGCTCATTTTAATGATATTACACTTTAATGGAAGATAGTTTTGCATGTTTTTGGTTGCAGGTACAAGAGAAGGAATTTTAGAGAAAAGGGATCAAAATTAAAGCAAAACGGGATCAATTGGAGCAAAGTAGCACAAATTAAACTAGCGTCTAAGCGCCAGACCCGTATGTGAAAACAGATGAGCCCGGCGCCATGGGGCCAAGATCTGGTGCCTAGGCGCCAGGTAGTTATACCAGGCTTCTAGAAGGCTGGAGCCTAGGTGCCATAACTAGTTTTGATGACTATGCATTTAATTTGGACAAATTTTGAAGGGCCATCTGAAGTGACTCTTCAAAATTTTGAGAGTTATCATATAAGGAGTCAAGAGAGGCCAAAAATGGGAGCCTTGGGGAAGAGAGGGTGTGTCGTGTGGTGTGTGTGTGTGAGTAAGAGTTTTTGGTGTATTTGCGTGTGATTTGGTGTGTGCGTGTCTTAGAGTGAAATTGTAAAGAGAGTTCATAAATCATCAAAGGAACTTCAGTAGATTTGCTTGGGGAGAAGTTTAAGACAAGTACTTTATATTTATGTTTAAGTTTTGTTTACTATGTGAACCTAAATTTTAATATAAATCTTATTTTATTGTGTTATCCCAACGAGATCTGAGTAGTTTTCCTTATCTTTCTCCTTGCAATAAAAATTAACCTTGTGTAGGATAAGAATTGTTGAAATTCCTCTTATTCCATACTTGTGATGATTCATTATTTCGTACTTAATTTATATATTCAATTTGGTGAATTTGTATGTTAAAACTTGTTGTGAAGCCATAATGACCTAGAAAGGCAATGTATTCCTTAACTAGTAAGAATCATATTAATCTGGTGGGTCATAAGGTAGTCAATTGGTTAGTGCAAATACGAAGGGAGATAAGTTTTTATGGGTGTCACTTGGTGATTCTAGGGTATATAGTGTTTTTAGACACATTTTTATACATATTTTTGAGATATTGCGCTTTAATGAAAGGTATTTGTGTGTTTTTCTTTCAGGTACAAGTAAAAAGGTGAAAAATGCTAAAAGAAGTGAAAAAGGATCAAATTTGGAGCAAAAATGTGTAAATGGTGCAAAAGAGTTTTAGCGCCTAAGTGCCACATTCGGCGCTTAAGCGCCGATGAAATAGAGAAGGTCGCGCCTAAGCGCCAAAGGCCTCGCGCTTAAGTACCAAAGGCAGTTATGTGACGATTTACTTCATTTTGTGAATTTTGAACGGACATTTGAGGCACCCATTGGTTAAAGAAGGTGGTTATGACCACTAGAAACAAAATTATGATTGAAGGACTTGTGAAAGGAGGCATCCTTTGGAGAGTACATTGCATTGAGACACATTTTGAAGAGTTATCAAAGAACCTCTTGGAGATTTATAAAAGAAGGAAGTTGAGACTTTTTGAAGTGTTCTTAAAAGTTCTGAGAAGTAGTGGAAAGGAGGAGTTTTGAGAGAAAGTTCTGAAGAGACTTTCAGGCACCATAAATTTACTTTATCTTTTTTGTTTTTAGTTTTATTGTGAGAGTGAAGAGTGTTGTAAGAGAGAAGAGATTCAAAAAAACTTCAAGAGTTTGGTGGAGGATTTGAGATAAGTTTTTATCTTTATTTTTAAACTACTTTTGGTTTTAATTGATACTTCTTATTGGTTTGATAATGATTTTTACTTTTAAACTAAAGTGTGGTTTTGATTTCTCCATGGATTCTGAGTAGTTTTCTTTATCTTTCCCCTTAAAATGATAAGTAATTAAAGTGTTGGACGGAAGTTGTGGAGAGTATTAATCTTTAATGTTGGAAGAAGTTGTGATGATTTGATTCCATGTACTTCATTTACTTCTTGATCTG
>NW_018233140.1:16124-20376 GCF_001263595.1 Phalaenopsis equestris
ACCCCAAATTACCAAAATACCCCTCTTGGATAAAAAATTTCAAAAATTCCCCAAAAATCCCAATAAATCCCAAATATTTCCAATTTCTTTTCTCTCAACTACCACATGACCCAATTTGGCCAATTTGACCATCTTTGACCAAAACCTCCAAATTGCCTTTTAAAGGCCCATATTTTCCCCAAATCACCTCAAATGTTTATCAAATTGGTCTTAATTTACCCTAATTTCAATTCTAAACTTAAATTCACCCTTCATATGACAAATTTAAACCTAATCCAAGCACAATTGGTTCATTATTTGAACCCAATTTTGAGTTAGGTTAAAGCCCCAATTTTGATCATATGACATAATCTCACCAAATTGAACCCATAGCCAAGTCAATTGGCCCCAATTAATGTTGAAATATCTTGATAACATCCATATACATCAAAATCAACCATATATTGACCTTTTGACCTTGTTAAACCCTCATATCCATTTGATTTTGGCCTAAATCCAAAATCCCCAATTTTAGCCACAAACTGGCTAAGTCCCCAGATTTCACCCATTGATTGCCTTAACCTCCAAATTGGCATCCAATTAATGTTGAAAACTCTTCATGAGGTCCCTATTGACCATTTAAAACAATCAATTTGGACGTAACCCAAGGCTAACCCAAGCTAGACCCAAGCCTAGCCCAACATGACCAATTTGATTAAAATTCAAAATTCCCTCAAATTGACCCTTCAATTGAATTCAAAACCAATTCCACCCTTCACAAAAGTTGTTTATTATGATCATCTACACCAAATAAAATATTTATTTAGGCCAATTGACATGGCTAACCTAGCCCAAACCCAAGTTTTGGCCATTTGCACTCACTTGGACCCATGCACTAACTGTGACCTAACCACCCTGAAGTCACCAAATTAACTCCATCATAGCCATTAGTTGGATTTAGTGACCAGTCCAAACACCATGAAACCACCTAAATCAAGCCATGGACCAAAGGTCCCCTAAATCAAGGGATATTATTTCCAAAAATGCATGTGCTTATTATTGCACTAAATTTCTGTGACATATTCTCTTGGGTTCCCTGAGCTCCTGGCCACCTCCCCCTAACCTTCTGGCCAGCCTAATGGCCAAAAAAGCTAAAAAATGAGAGCCACCCCCATGACACCTCACCCAAATCAAACCTAGAGGCCAGCTCATCCAAATCAAATTGAAGAGCTCCTCTGCCCTCCACCTAAGCACCATAATGCACCCAAACTTGTGCACTAAGAGCCACCCCATGACCATTTTTTTAAAAAGTCAACTCCCACGGCCATGGGAGATGTGCTAAAATTTTCTTAGAGAGGTCTCTCCAAACTTCTCACAGAGCTTCCCTAAGATCTCCTCAGTGCATTCCAACTATTTTTCCCCACCAATTCCCACTGTCGAAGCTCAATTTTGATCTTGAAACCTTGCCAGAAACTAGGAGAGAACCCAATACACCTTCACAGTCCACCAAACTCAAATTAACTTCACCCACATCTTCACAACAGTGAAAGAAGCTAAAGCACCATCAAATTATCCACTGAAATAGCCCCCACCATAGCTCCAGACCAACAACTGTAATCGAGATTGGTTGAATTCATACCTAGGCCTTACACCAAGACCAGGGACTCAATCCCTAGCCTCCATGGACCCTAATGAACATGACGAGCCCCTCTGATTGAAGCTTCACTTCTCAGAGCAAAGGTATAAAACTTCTCCTCCTCCCGAGCTCATTTTGATTCTCCATTTACTTAGGCTTAACTTCATGGTACATTAACCGTATGGATGTGTTCGTCTCACTTAGACGAGTCCATAGGATCAAACCTGAAGTGATTTGGTTGAGTCTAGGCTAAGATCTTAGGGCTTTAGTGTGGACGATCACGGGATCATTTTATCGGGGACGATGACAGAGAGTCGTTTGATCAAGCGTGTATCAAATAGATGGAGGAAATTGAGTCAGACAGCGCTTCGGGACATAAACAGCGGGGCGAGTCAGCAAGCTACGTGGACGGCGACGTCCAACCAAAGCGCGCCACGAATGCCTTCGGAGCCGTCGTAGGTTGAGGTGGCACGCGTGGTTTAAATAGATAAATATGGCTTTTTTTATTTATTTAAATACCCCAAAACTTAGAAAATCCATAACTTTGTGTAGAAAAATCACAAAAATAAAATAAAAATATTCACTTGCTCAGTGAACAGAGGAGAACAATGTGGAATAAATTTTAAGACCATTTTATGTATATTTTATTTTTAATTAATTAAACACTTTTTGAAATCATTTGACTCTCCATGCATATTGACACATCACCTTGGCTTGAAATTTTGGCATATTGTACCCTCTATCAAGGGAAACATCCTCTAATTTTTGTAAAGTTGGAGGAGGTTCCTATACAGAGATCCATATTTTTTAAGTTTTTTACACATTATTTCTTTAAAATAATCATGAAAATTATCATATTGATTAGAAAATCCTAAGGAAATTTTAGAAGGTCTACCATGACTAGAGAAACCTTTGGAAATAGTTTCATGGGTCAATTCATTTAAAATACTCTTAAATTTTACAAACACCAAATCACTGAGATAATTAATTTTGGCAAATATAAACATTTAAATGACTTGATTTTTAATCTTCACTGTGATTTATGATCCAGAGAACTCATAAAAATTTCAAAATATTTTGAGTTCATTTGACAAATTAAGTTGATTTTTAAAGATAAATTTCACTTTTGTCACCTAAATAATTTTTTAAAAATCAAAATATAACTCAAAAAATTATGAGACTTAGTTTTTTGAGTTCTCTGTGATCAGGGATATTTTATAAAAATAAAATTATATTTAAAATAAAAACTTAATTTTTAGCCTATTTAAAATATTTAAAATAATTAAAAATTCATAAAAATCACGAAAACAATAAAACTCATTGAAATGTTCCAAATTACTTTCTAATCACTTAGGAACAATTAGAATATTTTTCCTAACTTTCTAAATAAAGATATTGAATTTTCAAGCTTAAAATAATTTTTTAAGGGCTAAAAATGAGTTTTCACTAAAATAATTCCAATAAATCAAAGAAACATCAAAAAATTATAAAATTTGGTCCTCAAAGTCCTCTGACCCTAGAGAGATTTTTCAAAAAAAAAAAACTTAACTTTCACCACCTAAAATATTTTATTTTTATTAAATAACCCAGAACTTAAAATAATTTTAATGAATCACAGGGAATTCAAAAAATTATGAAATTTTGTTTAAAGGCTTTTCTAGTTTAGGTACACCTCCAGTAAAAATGTCAAGGGATTATAATTTACCTTGGTCAATTTAGAAAATTTCTTTGAAAAATCCTATTTTTGCATAAAAATAATTATATAAAATAAATTAAACTTTGAAAAATAATATTTTCTCTCCTGATGTCTTAATTGACCCATAAATGAGGTAGGATAAAACTTTCAAAGTCATTTGAATTGAATTTGACAAATTATGAAGTGTTAGAGTCTTAGGGGCAAATGTGTAATTTTGGAAATTTTGCCTTAATTAACATTTAGGCTTAATTCAAGGAGGGAAAATGGGTAACCTCGATCTTAATCAATTGATTTGATGTTTGAAACACAACAAAGGGGTAGAAACCAATCTCACTTTCTTAATTAAATTTCTAAATTATTAAAATTTGGAAGTTTATTAAAATTAAATGATCCTGGACTTAGGGGTATGACTTTTGAAGTCAATAATTAATCAATTTCATACCCCTATTTTGATTTTCAAATAAAAATTCAAATTATGAATCATGACCACTTAAACCTTAACCTGTTCAAAACTAAATATAATACACATCTAGGTCTTAAGGGCTTAGTGGTGACTTAGGCTAAATCAAAATTGACTAAACGAGGATTAGAGAAATAAACATAACATAATAAAACATCCTTGAAACACCACTAAACCCAATTAGGATTAAAAATTGGGCTAAGTGTTCAAATTACACTAACTTGCCTCTTTAAGGGTCTTCACCCGCATAATTTTCAAATTAAATGATAAATGATAGTTACCCCTTTCTAAGGGATAATTGAGACTTCAATGTTCACTGAGCTCTTCATAAACTGCCTTAACATGCCTTTCAAGCTTCAGGTGGTGGAACGAGAACACTCGCCAGGTACACTTTTACAGTTTTCAGCATTGTCTTTCTTGTACTTATATACTGTGTTTTTCATACTGTATTTTTATACCTGCAAATTTGCATGCTAAACAA
>NW_018233140.1:22882-51727 GCF_001263595.1 Phalaenopsis equestris
TATATATATATATATAAATTAAAAAGTTAAATTCTTTTTTTTTTTCAGGATCAAGTATTTGGTTCTGTTGCAAAGTAAGGAACATAAGTGAAAAATATCATCAAAGACATTGTTCTATTATTGCAAATAATAAGTAAACGAGATCAACAGGTTATAAACTTAAACAATTTGATGTAGAGTTTGGAACTTAAGGATCAGTTAGTCCTAAAAAGAGGGTACAGTGGGTAATCTAGGATGACAGGCTAGAACCTACCCAGCATAACCTTAAATGTAGGAACTTAACTTTATGTTAGCCAATATTCTTTATACACTCAGAAGAGGGTAAGGAATAAGATTGCTCGTATTTGTCATAAAATAACATTTAAACATTTAAACATTTGATTCCTACACTGTTTATGATCTCATTGCAAGGGAAAAGACTTTAAAATAATTTGAACTCTTTTCCATTTTACTAGTTTAGAAACACTTAGCATTTTCTTAAGCTTTGAAATATGATTTTTAGGAATTAATTATTTATTTTTACACATAAACTTGCAGCCTTATTTCTTAGATAGTTATCTAGCATTTAAATAAAGTTTTCTTACGTTCATAAGAGAGTTTTCACCTTCCCAGTGGGATCAATACTTGGGGCTTAAAAAAGAAAGTCCTATATTACTTGAATCGATACGTGCACTTGTGTAGTATCCCTAGTGTGTAAAATTAAATTATGGAAAAAATTAGAATTGTTTGATATATATTATTTGGTTAAAGAATTAAACATTGCAAAACCACTACGGCATTAAGTTTTTGTCACCGTCTTCAGAAATTCAAATTGAAGTAATTACACACTAAGCACACACTATTATGTCGGGGATCAATTAACTCATTAATAGTCAAAGAAATGTCATTTTCTAATTCAAGAGGAGAACCCTTGAATTAAACTTCCTCATCGTTAGAGGTAAGAATTTCATCTCCTTCAAATGTAAAAACCATTCTACATGAGGAAATAGAATTTATGGCATCATCCAATTTTTTTTCATATATCTGAAGCCAAACTTTTCTCCACATGCTCTATTCTGTCACATAGCCTTGCATATTCTGGCTTGGTGAACAGACCGCACTTTTCAAGAAAAAACCAGTGTCCAAAATTTTCTTTACTGGAGGAGAATAATAATAATAAAGTTGTATATTCTCTATTTTTTATTCTCATCATATGAGAAATTTGCATCATAGTTGGTTACATGAGTATCAACTTTAAATAAAAAAGTAAATTTACCTCTCTAGATTTAAATCTAGGAGGTACTTAGAAAGTGTGCAACTCATCAACCATTGATAATGTTATAGACGTCAAGTTCTCATGGTTTCCTTCTGGCCCTAATTCATTAGTTAACACCTCATCTACCAAAATAAATTAGACAAACAAGGGACTATGAACATTGATAATAAATCTTCTGGTAAAGGCTCCAAGGATGTCTCCTCACGAGCATCTTCTTGAACCTAGGCTAACTTTGAACCATCATGGCCATGCAAATTTCTTATGTTAGTAATTTGCAAAACTTCATCTGATTTAGAAGTAGTATTAAATATATCTTCTATTTTTATTTTACAAGACGACCTAGTGGGAAAACGTGATCATGACTTTGTATCATTAAGGCAAGATGCCTTTCCTCTTACCTTACTATCTTTTTACCTTTAACCAAGGCAAAAATAATAAAGGGAGAGGCTAATGGATGTTCTATGTTATTTGAGGTTGGTAGAGGTGCCTTTTTTATGAGGGACATAATACTTGGTGTCATCATAGATACCTAGCTCATTAATAAAGAAAGGTTGGATATCACCCAAAATAGAGAACCCTTCTCCTCTACGCATGTATTTAATAAGTTGGTGTAAGTTTGCAGGTATCATCTCATACTCGTGTATCTAAGAGCATTTGAGCAAATTATGTAAAGGATGTACATCCATCAATCACATAGTATTTAGCTTCATTATTTTAGTTTTAAAATCGATGAGTAAGGGTTATAGAAGCTAAAGTCTTTTGATTCTTTTTGTTGAAGCTATTTAGCATGAACCTATCTATGCATAATCTCCTGATATTTAAGAAAAGTATTCATGGGTATGAACATTGATGATAATCACAAAAGTGTGAATATGAACTAGTATAAAGTTTGAAGGAGTCTCATATATTATTGTTGTCACTTACAATGAATGATTATGATTCGTAGTCACCCATAATAAGTCCTCTTTAAAGAAGGATATGGCAACAACATCTTTCAAGACAATCACCTCCTTCATTCTTTCCTCAATGTAATAAGCATGAAAGACTTTGGGCTCTAAAAGAGATCTCACCAAAGCCTCTCTCAAATCAAAGGATACTGGAATTGCATAATAGATGCACAAAGATGATGATAACTTCTTATGATGTGCCAAAACATTATAATCAACCTTACCAGAAAGATTTTTAGTACTATTACCTTGAGTAGGAACATTGGGATGTTCATCCACCCATTGGGTAATGATATTTTTTTCCCTTCTCCTTTAAGTTAGACTTAGCCATCCTTGGTGGAAGAACATTTCCATTCCTTAGAAGCACTGGCTAAATATTCTCACTAAGTGACCCATAGGGATCATTCCCAATGGAACAGTCAGCTAATGCCTTTATATGAAGGAGTTCATGAACTAATGGTTGGCATGTGTTATTAGGTGAATCACTAAGATCATGACACACATGATATGAACCACTAGGAAGGGAAATTATGGATATTGCTTCTCTCCCTCATCATCACTATCATCATCAAATTTATAATCAAAATTGTAAGAATTAACAATGCAAATAAGATACACACAAGAGGAATCAGAAGGATCTTCTCTCATTTGATCATTAAGATTACAAGATGTGCTAAGAAGGATGTCACAGTCCTTTCTTGAACTTAGAATTCATTACAAGTAAAAAGGATACAACTTCATTAACATTTGATGATGGCACGATCGGATTGGATGCAATGACGTTTGCTGATCCTTGCCATAGAGTCTTCTCTAAGTACTAGTCGGGAATCTCGATCTCCCTATTCTTGTGTTATCTCTCAGGCCAATACTGGAAAGGGAAACCATCTTTAAGTACATGCCCCAAATATATGTGATATGGGCAATATCGGGCTCATTGAACTTCTCCACCTTTTCCGGTCTTTTTATTGAAGGTAGCTTCATTCCTTACTTAACTCTTTCTTAGAAGAATATGTTCTAGATTTTCTTTGCTTAATAGATTAGGTTTTCCATTTCTTAGGAGATGGGTCAGCTAATTTTGTAGACATGATAGGTTTCCTATGTTTGTTATCAAATATCATTAAAGACAAGCTCTCTTCCACCCTCTTGAATGGACTAATTCATCATAAAAGGCTTTTTCCATTAATCTTATTGTTATCATTTTTAAAGACTAGTGATCATGCGGTATCTTGCAGGCTAGGCACATTTTCAATCTTCATCTCAAAAATTTTGATATATATCTTTTTTACTAAAACTGAGATATATTTTTCCCATAAGAAACACAATGGCATGCTACTCTTAGAGTTGGAGCTCACATTTCATGATTTTTTGCTAATAAATAAGAAAATATAATAGGGATTTAGCAACATCAAAAGATGAGATATGAACATGCCTGATAAGCATGGGAGGTACGATGACACTGTTAAACGTGTCTAAGCTTGCGTAATATGCGAGACTATGCCAGACATTACCTAATTGAACTATAAGGCCCCGACATGAGTAGTCAAAAGAATGATCTGGTGTTGAAGCAAAGTGATAATTTTATTGTTATTTTTATCCCCTTGATCAATTGTGACAATATCTTGAGTGTTAGTTGGCTGGTTATGTTCCTCATCAAGATCATAGGAGGGATTATCAATAGCAAACATTTGTGCTCAAGTGGTTACTATCATCACATGATGAGAAATCATCTCAAAATCATGTAATTCCTTGCCAAGGAGGTCATCATCATCAAGGAAGTACTTCGGCAGATCATAGTGTCCGCGGATGAATAATCACTAGGATCCATTTCAAAATCTTGCTTAGGATTCACATGAGGCAAACCTAAAACATTATCATATGATGGTATGATTCCTTTCAAAATTGTCTCTATGACTTCTAAAACTGGAGGTGGAGCTTTATGAAGAGTAGTGGCAGGAACTTCTTGACCTGTTGCCTCTTAGTCAAGACAAGGTCATAGTAATTTTTATGCACATACTTATTTTTGAAATAAAATGAAGAGTATTGATGAGGATATCCCCTGGATCTCCCTTTATTAAAATATGCCACATTTTTTTTTCTTAAGGAAGAAGAGAAGTAACTCATAACACTTCTCCTTTTATTTTTATTTATCAAAGTGGAGGTACATGGGATGCGGGTGTAGCCTCTATAATAGTATCTGATACATTACCCAGTATAGTGGCTTCAATGCCACACCATCTATCACATATGACCCCTCAGTGGGCTTTATAACCTACACAACAGATGGTAGATATTCCTGGCTCATAATGTACTGGTAAGCATAGATTGGTCTCGTATTATGATGACCTGGAGGGTATACAAAGTAAGAAAATTATTACATTACCTGCTTGGAAGATTTAGAGATCTGAGCAGAGAACTTCTTCTTAGTAATGTGACCCTTCCCCCGTAAAGAAGAGACCTCCCCTGCAATCTTTATTGACAAAATATTTATAGTGATGTCATCAATGTGAACCACAGGCTTAGAGTGCTCCTGATCTTGAAGGGGGAATGATCTCCTAGCAATCCTAGCTGAGACATAATTCACAAAACCATAAATAATAAAAAACAAAAAGGATTCTCAGACTATGGGATTTGAACATCCTTCAAATTCGGAATCAAGACAAGTAAAGGAGCATGCTATTGGTCCTATTATTGGGATCGCAACAACTTATCCCTAGTATTTTGGGCTTTGCTTTTTTACTAAAGGGCAAGAGAAGCCTCATAGAGATCTAAAATGAAGGAAGTTGGGACAACTTCTAATTCAGCTAAAGGCGATATTGTAGAAGTAACTACGGTACTTCTAAAGCTCCTAGATGGTGCACTCACTGTAGGAATGGATAATCTAAAAACATAAAAGAACCACCTAACAACTTAGTAAAGATAAGGATATCATGTAGTCCATCTCCATCCGATATTTGCCTCTTCCTCATAGAAGAAGTAATATCAACACGAGCTACCACAACAAAAGTAGTTCCATGTGCTCGACTCTCCTTCCTCATAGGAGGGTGCATGACAAACAACCTAACAGGCTTAGGATTACCCAAGGTAATATTTAAAAGGTGCTTAAAGAAAACAAATGTAATGGACGCCTCTTCCATAGAAAATTTGTTAAGCAAAAAGAAAATATTTTCCCCGAAAAGCTTCAATCATAATCAATCTCTGACATCCCATTTCTATTAATCAAAAACTACAATCAAACTCAAGATTAATTTTCAAATTCAGTCAAAAGTATATAAAAACGCCAATTATGTATGAAACACAATAATTGAAATGTTGAGTGTGTGAAAGGGACAAAATACCATCAAGTTACGAATCATAATATTTTACACACAGAACAAAATTCAAGATATTAAAAGCATCAAAAGTGACACAGAGATGAAATAGTTCACAAAAATATAAGCAGGACTCCTAAAATAGAGAGCGTCTCTTCTCCAATAAAGTCACCAGATTTATTTTGGTTCTTTTAAAATCAAAATTGACTGCTTTTTTATTATCTTATTAAAATGATCTTTTCTAAATGGCCCCCTTTCTTGGATCATCAAAATAATTTGATGAAGGGTAGGAATTGGAATGATAGAAAATATGGTGAAACTAAATAAAAAACATTTAAAAAGAATGTGTAGAAATTCTATAAGGTTATCTCTTTATGATAGGTCAAGAAGTATGTCCAAAAATGAGATCGGATTATGATACCATGAAATGCTTATCCGTGAAGAAATATCCTATACAAGCAACTCACATAACCAAAGAACTAAATCTCATACTTTTTTCTGGGGCGAAGTGCAAATCCCAAAGGAACGTGTTCCCTTAGTCAAATAAATCATTGGGGATACCTAAGAATACTCTTAATTAAATGACTCATGCTTACATTTTTGTGATAACTAGTGAAAATTCATACTAAAAGGTTAAAATCAAAGTGCTTCAAAGCCATACCAGACCGTAAGGGTAGAGGGTGAAGCACCGTATCCCAAACGAGCAATGGCCTATTGAAAAATGGGGCCTAAAAAATTATATCAATGATGCATCAAAAGAAATGAATAGGATTAAAGTGGGTATATCATTAATCAAGAAAGGAATTCCTATGACCATAGAAATAGTCGGGTCAAGTTTCCATGGATCAATCATCCCAAAGTTTTAGACTTTCAGTCTACTTGGATGTGACTGTAGTTGAACCAACCTTACCAAAGATCCCTTATCAACAAATCATGTGTTGCATCATCCATGAAATCTTAATAGCCCTAATGTCAAAAGAAAGAAAATTTTAATTCTCTTTGACCCTACTTACATGGAACTGGTAGAAATAAGACTATACCTACCAAGAGAGAGGTAAGGAAGCCTCTGGAGTGAAAGAAATATGGTTTCATATCATTCAAATGGACATCTTACATGTGCCACATTAAAAATTAATGTCAATAGGTGTGTCGGTCTGTGATGCGGGTACGTCTGTTCAAACCTTAGTTTCATGCTCTAAATGCATACTAGGGGTTCTCATGGATCTCTAGAGCTATGAAAAATTATGTATGAATAGAATATGTTCCCACAACATTGAAATGGACATCTCACATATGTGACATAAAAATTTCATGCTAATAATAGAAAAAAAATTAGAAAGAGAAAATTTTATGGGGCCTAGTCAAGTTAAAGTAATCTACTATAACTTTGTATGTAAAGATAAACCCTTTTTCTATAATTGGCTAAACAAAATGATACAATATCACACCACGTACAACCTTATCCATACACAACATATAAAAAAAGTAAGAAGTTAGGAAAAATTCATTATATTTTGGATACAACTGTAAAAAGAAATTGCCGCTTGGAGTTATTGTTGGGTCTTCAAAACATTATATTCAGGATATGCCATTTGACAATATTCAAGATTCTTCTGTATCTCATACTTGGGATTCTTCGTAACACCATATTTAGAAGACTTTGTTACCTATATATGATATACTTCATTACACTGTATTCATAATACTTTTTACATAGTATTTAGGATATATCGCCACATAATAGACTTTACAAATGGTTGTGAGAAGGGATTGGTTGGTGGTTGTTGATTTTGGCTGGTATCTACAAAAATTGGAAGTTACCATCATGACTTCAGTCGAGAACATTACTTATATTTTTCTATTTTTACTTTTCTCCCAAGTTAAGATAAGGGATGTATTTATAGCCCTTAGAAGAGGTGCATTTTAATTATTTTGCAAAGAACTCCCATAAACCGGATCAAATGAACCACATTGTTCCCCTTAATCATATGTGTTTTTTTTTATGTTTTGAAAGCTTTAATGACCTTAGAATTAGGTGATCTCATACTCTTTGGATTCCCCTCATAAAGACTATTGATTTAGCTAGAAGCGTGCTAAATTTAGATTTGGTTCACTATCAAAGTACTTTAAAAGCCTCTAAAGGTGGTTTAATAGTTTTATTTAGCTTTAATCTGAGTCAAATTGGTCCAAGTTTGGCATTATTGGATTTGTCTTGTCAAAACGGATAGGTTGGTTTTAAATTTCCTGTTGGCTATAAATTTCCTAAAATTAAGGCTTTGGATTATCTTTAATTTGAATCAAAACTTATTTTGCTCAAAAACTGCCTCTTGATTTGCGTCAAATGTTAAAACTTTTTGATAACGCATCAAATAAGATTAAAATACAAATTGTTTTTATGAGAAAAATGATAGGGTATAATCTCAAAGTGGATAGAGATAGAAATGGTTAAAAAATTATAACAAAATCTAAAGTGAAACCTAATGTGCAACATTATAGTGGTTTGAGGTGGAGAATAGAAATGAAAATAAAGCACTTAAAACAAAAAACTAATGTTGAATATGTTTGTTGGATTGTGACAATAAGTCACCCTATATTTTCTAAGAGGAAAGTTGTAGAGTTCGACTAAGTCTTATATAATTGAAACATCTCATCTAAAATGAATCAGCCAACATGCTAGAAGGAAAACACTAGCATCTAGGACAACTATTTGTAATAAATTCCTTGGTTTGTGTGTTGGCATTATTTTCAGTTTATTTTGAGGCCACTACACTTCTTTAAAGATTTCATAGGCTTGCACATGCATAGCTAACCAATTAAATACAAACTTTAAAAAAAGTAATCACGTGTCATAGATCTACCATTTATGACACATGGGCACCCGTTCTAGTGCTACGATGCATAATTAATCCATTCAATGTGACCATTGACACCTTGATACAACAAGGGATGAGGCACCCAAGCCTTTAGCTTGGAGCTGTGGTGCCCTACAAAAAATATTTATGGAAATCGTTCAGAGGAGTTATTCTTTGGATCTAGCCTTGTGAAACAATGCCCAATGTCAGGGTGTTCGCTTTTGTATGGATAGGGGTTGGGTTTAATAGTTTAAGTACACCAAATTTCCCAAAACAAATTTCTTCCATAATTTCTTTCTTCAAAGATATCTCCTTTCTTCCCCTATGATGAGGCCAAGAAGACACCAAAGGTCTCCATCACCAAAAAAAAAGGAAGAATTGAGTTCAATCATGTTTGTGAGCCAAGAACCTACTCATAAGTATAAGGATACCCTCCACCATCATCCCCAAGAATGGTTTTCTGTGTATAGTTGTGTGTTAGAGGCTTTTTCAGATCCAAAGAGGATTACAAGCCCTTTATGGTGTGACTTACTCTGTAGCTATGACATTCTTTCTTCTTTCTTTCTTTGTAGGTTTCTTGGCCAGTCCCTAGTCTACATTTTTTGTTTAGATAAAGTCATAAGAGCTTAAACGTTTCTTTCCTTTGACTTTGGATTTACTGGATAGCTTCAGAAAATGCAAAACATGGGTTATTGAAAAAGTGATTTTCAGCTGGGTTGGGTCGTCTACCTTCACAACTTAATAGATTTAAGGTGTCAATAGTTTGGGAGCATGGGTCCCTACAACCGCGACTAGGCTATCTCTACTCATCTAGGTTTTTTTCTACTTGTTGATATACCCCCTTGGGCACAGTCATTTCCTTTGTTCTTTGTAAGTGAGTACCATAAGCCCTCTCAACTTAGTGATGGTTATTTGCTTGGTTACGGTGATTCACCTTATATTTGGTGGCCTAGTTCTACAGTTAAGAGGATTTTCCTATACTCAAACAGCTAAAAATCTTCTTGGTTACCTAATTTTCTTTCCTAACGAAATATAGAAAGATATTTAACTCAACTAAAGTTTCTTTAAATTAAATTTACAAACATATCACACAAGTTCTTTCTATTTACAGATTAATATCTAAGTTCTAATATTTATATTAGGTGTCATAAATTTATGCAATAAAAAGGCATAATTCCCCTTTGAAAATTTAATATTTGTAATTATTTAGATGTGGTATTAAAAATTAGATATTATACATACGAATATAAAAATTTAAGTACTATTTATGCACAAGAAAAAATTATGCGGCAGGCAAGTAAATCAGTAACTGCCTTTCTTATTTTGCTTGAGTTTCGATCTTTTGGCACTAATTATGATGAGTCGTCCAACATCAATCATTTTCGTAGAGGTATCATAGCTCGGACAACCAAATTCGTTAGCCACTTTATTTTGCGCGTAACTTATTTCTCGGTTACTTTTAGGGGGGCAAAAATATAAAAATAGAGCATGCATGCATGGTTGCTTGCACCGCTTGGTAACTTGACAAAGAGGACTCCGCTATAAAAGATGGAAAATGTACGCAACGGTTTATAGGGTAATTAATGGTTATGCAGGTTATAGATATGAATGCGATTGACTGATGGGAATGACTTAACTTGTTGACGCGACAGCCTTTTTGCTTAGATGGAGCGCAAGGCCGCCACCAGCACGAAAATAACAAATGGAGATATTTACAGGAGATATTATGCATGATCAATCATTTTACATTTATATTTATTTTTCTTTCCAAATTAAATTAATAGAGACTTATAATTCTTGGTATATGCAGAAAAATTTACCATAGTAGAGTACTTATTTGTTATTTTAGTAGAATTGCATGAAAATTTATCATGCGCTCGAGTAATTAAAGTGTTAGGTAGAAATACCGTTAGTTTTACGTGAAAAGCATTGAAAAAGAGAAAAAATAATGGAACATAGCACTGCTATATTCCTGGATAATGGAAGATTGGATTGTAAATATTGAATTACAAAGTTGATCGCGGAACATAATCCGTTGTATGGCAGAAACCTACAGGAGTTGTGATCCACGTAAGCGATAGTTGGACATATTGGTTATAGTGGTGATCTGCAATAATATGCATATGATGCAGAGATAATAGTTGGGAGCTACATGAATTGTAATAATGTCCATAGGTCACAAATGTCTGAGTTGGGATGAGTTGCATGAATTGTGATAATGTTCGTAGGTTGTATAGGCCGGAGGGAGCTGCATTTGTTGTGATCAAATTCCTAGGATGCAGAAGCTATATTTGGGAGCCACATGAGATGTGATGAGTTTCTAGGCCACAAATGTAGGATTTGGGAGTTGCATGAGTTATGATAACAATCATAGATTGCTGAGGCCGAAATTGGGATCCGCATGAGTTGTGATAACGTCTGTAAGCTGAAGAAGCATGTAGTAGGGAGCACATGAGTTGTAGAGCATGTATGTTGTAATTGGTCACGTAAATCACAATGGTGAGTGATACACCCAAAATATTAGTCTTTTTATACACATTTTTATACCTATTTTTTTGATTTTGCGCTTTAATGAAAGGAATTTGTGTGTTTTTCTTTTAGGTACAATCAAATGGATAAAAAATGGTAAAATGAGTTAAAAGGATTAAATTTGGAGCAAAAATGAAGAAGGTGCATCAAATGAACTGAGGTGCCTAAACACCCAAGACTGGCGTTAATTATTCAGAAAGAGTAGCGCTTAAGCATTAGGTACCTCGCGCTTAAGCGCGAGAAGTAGTTATTTGATGATTCATTGAATTTGGATGAATTATTAAAGAGGTGTTTGAAGCAACCCTTAGTAAACACGTGAGAAAAAAATCATTTAATTGGCTTTTTCTAGAAGATTCATTAAATGGAGACCAAGACACCTCTTGGACTTTTATTAAAGAAGACTTGGATCATCAAAAGAAGAGTTCAATCCGCATACAACAACCATCATTCATCTAAGTAACTGATGTCTCAGCCGCAGTCGCCGACCACCTTTTATTTTATTTTGAGTGTTAATTTGTATTGTGAGTAAAGGAAGAGAATTCAAAGGAACTTCAAGACATTTGGTGAAGAGGTTTTGCGATAAGTTTTTATCTTTGTAACTACATTTGGTTTTAATTTAAATTGTTTGTTCTCGTGCGTGATTTATACTTTTAAACTCAATTGTGGTTGTGTTTTCTCTATAGATTCTGAGTAATTTTCTTTAATTTTTTTTCCTTAAAATGATAAGTGATTAAGTATTGAAAGGAAGTTGTGTGAAGTATTAGACTTTAATGTTGGAGGAAGTTGTGATGATTTTAAAGATTTTAACCTGGAACTTCTTTTACTCCTTGAATTGGCCAAGTAAGATGTTAATACTTGTTGTGAGAACATGTATGATCTGAGATGGTATTGTCTCAGTCAACAAATGGTAGGAATCACATTTGACTTCATAGATGAGAATGTAGTTCATGGGATTGAGTGAAATTAAAAAGGGAGATAAACTTTGAAGGGGAGCACGTATGCTGTAATTGGTCACGTAAACCACAATGGTGAGTGATGCACCTAAAATATATAGTCTTTTTATACATACTTTTATACCTATTTTTGAGATTTTGCGCTTTAATAAAAGGGATTTGTGTGTTTTTTCTTTTAGGTACAATCAAATGAATAAAAAAAGGTAAAATGAGTTAAAAAGGATCAAATTTGGAGCAAAAATGAAGAAGATGCATCAAATGAACTGAGGCGCCTAAACACCCAAGACTTTCGCTAATTATTCAGAAAGAGTAGCGCTTAAGCATCAGGTACCTCGCGCTTAAGCGCGAGAAGTAGTTATATGATGATTCATTGAATTTGGATGAATTATTGAAGAGGTGTTTGAAGCAACCCTTAGTAAAAACGTGAGAAATAGTTCATAGACACAAAAATTCATTCAACTGGCTTTTTCTAGAAGATTCATTGAATGCAGACCAAGACACCTCTTGGATTTTTATTAAAGAAGACTTAGATCATCAAAAGAAGAGTTCAATCCACATACAACAACCATCATTCATCTAAGTAACTGACGTCTCAACCGCAGCTGCCGACACCTTCTATTTTATTTTGAGTTTTAATTTGTATGTGAGTAAAGGAAGAGAATTCAAAGGAACTTCAAGATATTTGGTGACGAGGTTTTGAGATAAGTTTTTATCTTTGTAACTACATTTGGTTTTAATTTAAATTGCTTGTTCTTTTGCGTGATTTATACTTTTAAACTCAATTGTGGTTGTGTTTTCTCTATGGATTCTGGGTAGTTTTCTTTAATTTTTTTCCTTAAAATGATAAATGATTAAGTATTGAAAGAAATTTGTGTGAAGTATTAGACTTTAATGTTGGAGGAAGTTGTGATGATTTTAAACATTGTACTTCATTTACTCCTTGAATTGGCCAAGTAAGATGTTAATACTTGTTGTGAGAACATGTATGATCCGAGGTGGTATTGTCTCCGTCAACAAATGGTAGGAATCACAATTGATTACATGGATGAGAATGTAGTTCATGAGGTTGAGTGCAAATAAATAACAAAATAAACTTTGAAGGGTGCAGAATTAGAGGACTTTAGAGTGACAGGCAAAAGCCCCCAATTTGATTTATAGTTTTAGGTTTTGATATGAGATGTTAGCCCCCAGGTGAAGGGAGAAGAGGGAACTCTAGAAGATTACCCAATTTTCTTTATAGCATCTCTAATAAAGGTAAAGAATATTCTATTAGTCAGTTTTCTTTATAGCATCTCTAATAGGGGTAAAGAATATTGTTTCTCCTATTTGACACAACACAATTAGATTACATCCACAGTAGAATTTCTATACTTGTTATTGATTCACGATAAGAAAAAAGATATTCTATTTATATTGCTTTCATCTTACAAGTATTTAGTTAAGTTAATTAGTTGCTTACTTTATTTTAAATTGTCAAAAATTTATTAAAAGAGTTGAACTTTCATTTCTATTTTAGCATCTAGAGTTTAAGTAAAAATATTTTGCTAAGTAGAAATTTGATATCTAATTTCTTAGTTTTGTGAAGTTGCATATTGTATTTATCCCTGTGGGTTCGATATTCAGGGCTTAATCAAAAAGTCTTATATTATTTGATACTGATACGTATAATTGAGTAGTATCTTATATTTAAATATTATAACTTTATTCTTATTTGCTTCATAGTAAAGAGTTTACCTAGATTTTGCTTTAGATCAATTTTTTTGTTTTGTTACAAAGAAATAATTATTATTAAGAAAATTAAGCATATAATCACATACATCAAAATTAACTTATATACACAAAGTCAGGATCAAGTTTCTGGCACTGTTGTCAGGGATAATTAACAAAATTTTTAAAGAAATTTTTAAGAAAGCAAAATTTTTACTTTTATAAAGTCTTATTTAAACTTTAAGATTTATTATGGGAATATTGTAATGTTGTTTTTATATAAAGTTCTTGTTTGTGTGTTTTTATTTTTGTATGTTTTATGTTTTATTTTATGTGCTTTGTGCTTTATGTTGTTTTTGTTTTATTTAGAAAAAACTATTAGAAAAATTAAAAAATTAAAAATTACTGAAAAAGTTCAAAATTTTCAAAAAATGACAAATTAAAATAATCAAAATGCATAAGAGTTTAGACCCTTAATAGATTATACAAATCCTACGGTGGATGAACTTCATTGTAGTACTCAAAAACCAGTTGTAGTGGCTAATTCATTTGAACTTAAACCCGCTAATATCTAAATGGTATCAAATAATCGGTTTGGGGGAGCACCAACTGAAGATCCAAATTTACATCTTGTTAATTTTCTAGAATTGTGTGTTATACATTTAAATATGATGGAGTATCAGATGATGCTATAAGACTTAGATTATTTTCTTTCTCACTTAAGGATAAGGCTAATATATAGTTAAATTCGTTATCACCTGGATCTTCTGGATCTATTAAAACTTGGGGTGAGTTTCTGCAAAAATTCCTTGCTAAATACTTTCCACCATAAAAAACTGTGAAGTTTAGAAATGATATTACATCTTTTTGTCAGTTTGAAGGGGAATTTATTTATGAAGCTTGGGAACAATTTAAATAACTCTTAAGAAAGTTTCCACACCATGATATACCAGATTGGTTAATAATTCAAACCTTTTACAATGAATTAATTTGATCTCTTAGATCTATTTTCGATGTCGTTGTTGGTGGTTAATTAAAGTCAAAACCATTTAATGATGCTTATGCTTTAATTGAAGAGATGGCTACAAATAATTTCAATGGCCCTCTAAAAGGGCAAATCTTAAGAAAGTAGCCAATATTCATGAAACTGATGCTTTTGTGATGTTAGCAAATAAAGTTGCTGCAATTTCAAGAAAGTTAAACCAATGTGGTGAAATGAAGTTTTCTTAATCAATTACAATGATTAAAGAGAATTCATTAGGCCAAATTGTAGATTATCAAGCATCATAAAAAACTTTGATTGTCATAAATAATAAACAAAATAACCCATATTTAAATTATTATAACCCAGGTTGGAAGAACCATCCCAATTTTAACTAGAATAATACTTTAGGTGGTAATAATCAGCAATGGGGGAACAATCAAGTAAACTCATTGGGAACCAAGGGAATAGTAATTATAGACCTACTTATCCTCCAGGTTTTAATAGTAATCCACTGTTTAAGGAGAAAAAGTTGTCTATAGAAGAAGTGGTGTTACAAATGGGAAACCAGTTACAAAGTCAAGGAGCAATAATAAGAAATATTGAGAATCAGTTCGGACAAAAGGTAATAGATCCCAAGGAACACTTCCTAGCAATATAGAAGTAAATCTAAAACACCAAAATAAAGAGCGAGTAAAAGCTGTGCAACTTAGAAGCGAAAGATAATTGAAAGCTAGAGTCCAAAAAGAGACTGAAGTAGAGAGAAAAGAAATTGAAGAGCCTGAAGAGGACGCTCCAAAAGGGTTAGAGATACCTTTTTCTCCACTTAAAGTTGATTTAGAAAAACCAACACATTCATTTCCTCAGAGGCTCCATCTACAAAAGTTGGATAAATAATTTCTAAAATTTCTGGCAAAATTTCTGGAAATTTTTAAGAACCTTACAATTAATATTTCATTTGCTGAAGTCTTAGAACAAATGTCAAACTATTTAAAGTTTATGATAGATATTCTTAACAGGAAAATGAAGTTTAAAGATAACGAGACTGTTGCACTTAGTGAGGAGTGCAGTGCTATAATTCAGAAAAAGCTTCCTGAAAAGCTGAAAGATCCTGGTAGCTTCACAATTCCATGTGCAATAAGAGATATATTTTATGAGAAAGCTGTATGTGATTTAGGTGTATGCATCAACCTTATGTCATCATTAATATTTAAAAGATTGATATTAGGAGAAATATCTCATACTACTGTAACTCTGCAGTTAGTAGATTGTTCAATAACATATCCGAAAGGAATTATAGAAGATGTCTTAATGAAAGTGGATCAATTAATCTTTCCTGTTGATTTCATTGTGAAGAAGGTAAGGGGATACCTATCATTTTAGGGAGAGTTTCCTAGCTGAAATAAAAGAGTTAACTATGTGTGTCAATGATCAAACAATTACATTTAATATTTCTAAATCAATGAAATATCCTATAAAAGGTAAAGATGATGAATGTTATAGAATGGATGTAATAAGATATTTAAGTGAAGGGCATTTCAAGCAACGTATGACAAGAGCAACGTATAACAAAAAATCTGAGATGAAAGAGTTGGAACATGAGCAACAAGAAGAATTAAATCAATGTGAAGATTTCTATAAGAAAGATTCAAATTATTTTTTAAAAGGTCTTCAAGTTTTGGACATGTAAGAAAAATATACATCTTTTTGTCCATATATTGAAAAATCTCCTGAGCTTGAGTTGAAGTTACTTCCTGAACATTTGAAGTGTGTCTTTTTAGGTGATTACTCAAGATTACCTGTTATAATTTCCTCAAAATTAACTTCAGAAGAAGAAAAAAGGTTAATAGAAAATTCAAAATCATAGAGCACAAGACCTGTGGAACCTGAATTACACATACATTACTACAAAACACATAAAATAAAAAATAAACATACAGATAAGAACTTTATATAAAAAAAACACTCCAATATTCATATAATAAATCTAAAAGTTTAAATAAGACTTTATAAAAATATGGAAATTTTGCTTTCTAAAACTTTCTTTAAAAATTTTGTAATTGTTCCTGGCAGCAGCGCCAAAAACTTGATCATGATTCTCTTTATAGATGTTAAATGTGATGTATGTGATTATATCCTTAACAATAATTCCTACTTTACATCAAAGACAAAAGCTTGATCCCAAGCAAAAGCTAGGTAAATTTTTCCCTATGAAGCAAATAAGAATTCAGTTATAATATTTAAATATGTAATACTACACAAGCATATATATCATTATCAAGCAATATAAAATTTTTTGACTAAGCCTCGAATATTGAACCCACAGGGATAACTAATAATATACAACTTACAAAATAGAAGAAATTAGAATACAAAATTTCACTTAGCAAAATATTCTTACTTAAACTCTAGATGCTATAATAGGAATGAAAGTTCAATTCTTTTCATTTTTTTATAATTTTTGATAATTTAAAATAAAGTAAGCAACTAATTAACTTAACTAAATACTTTCAAGAAGAATGCAATATAAATAAAATATCTTTTTCTTTATCATGAATTAGTAACAAGTATAGGAATTCTGTTGTGGAAGTATTCTAATTGTGTTGTGCCAAATAGGAGCAATAATATTCTTTACCCTTACTAGAGATGTTATAAAGAACATTGGCTAATTTATAGTATGAATAGTCTTGAAGATGGGTTAGGTAGGGAAGATAATAGCTCTCACTCTAGAGTTCCCTTTTCTCCCTCCACCTGGGGGCTAACATTTCGTATCAGAACCTAAAACTATAAGTTAAATTGGGAGCTTTAGCCTATCACTCTAAATTTCTCTAAATCTTCAAATTTTATTTCCTTATTTATTTGCACTCAACCACATGGACGATATTCCCATCCATGAAATCTAATGTGATTCTTAAAATTTGTTGACTGAGACAATACCATCTCGGATCTTACATGTTCTCACAACAGGTATTAACATATTAATTGGCCAAATCAAGAAGTAAATGAAGTACAGGGTTTAAAATCATCACAACTTCTTCCAACATTAAAGTCTCACACAACTTCCTTTTAATACTTAATCACTTATCAATTTAAGGGAAAAGATAAATAAAACTACTCGGAATTTATGGAGAAAACACAACCACACTTGAGTTTAAAAGTAGAAATCATGCACATAAATAAGAAGTTTAAATTAAAACCAAATGTAGTCACAAAGATAAACACTTATCTTAAATCCTCTCCACCAAATGTCTTGATGTTTTTTTGAATTCTTATCATTCTCTCACAGCACAAACTAAAACTCAAAATAAGATTAAAAAAAGGTGGTCGGCAGTGGCACCGGTTACTTTGGATGGATGGATGATGATTGGCTGGCCTCTTCCTTTAATGATCAAAGTCTACTTTAATAAAAATCCAAGGGGTGTCTTGGTGTCTCTTCAAAATGTGTCTTCATTTAATGAATCTTCTAGAAGTTGCCTCCTTTCAAAAGCCAATTGAATGAGTTTTTGTGTACATGAACTATCTCCTATATTTTTACCAAGGGTTGCTTCAAACACCTCTTCAAAAATTTGTCCAAAATCAATGAATCATCAAATAACTTCTTCTGGTGCTTAAGCGCGGGTTACCGAGCGCTTAAGCGCGGCTCTCTCTGTATAACTAGTGCGTAAGCGCCAGTCTTGGGCGCTTAGGTGCTTCAGTTCTTTTTTTCTTCTTCTTCATTTTTGCTACAAATTTGATTCTTTTTCACTCCTTTTATCATTGTTCACCCATTTGATTGTACCTGAAAGAAAAACACGCAAATACATTTCATTAAAGTGCAATATCTCCAAAAATAGGTATAAAAAGTGTACAAAAAGACTATATATTTTAGGTGTATCAACTAACAATCTAAACCCTAACCCAAACCTACCTAGCTTGATCCATTACTCTATTGAAAAACTCATGTAGATGGTCCTCTAAACTATTAGCCCTCGGCTAGGGTTTAGCTATGACCAGCATATGGAGGATCCATAATGGGAGTTCCCTTGGTCTCATGGCTCAAATAAGGTGACCTCATGATTACCATTCTCAATTAATCCTAATTTTACCATATTCCTAATTTTGACCCTTCTTGACCCCAAACTTCACCAAATTACCAAATTACCCCTAAACCATAGATTTTCCAAAAGTTCCCAAAACTACCAAAATTCTCAAAATCCCTTTAAAAAGAATTTCAAAACATTCCAAATCACTTAATAT
Source organism: Phalaenopsis equestris (assembly GCF_001263595.1). Classification (NCBI taxonomy): domain Eukaryota; kingdom Viridiplantae; phylum Streptophyta; class Magnoliopsida; order Asparagales; family Orchidaceae; genus Phalaenopsis; species Phalaenopsis equestris. The sequence continues at coordinate 41,652 of NW_018233140.1, forward strand.
GACAAAAATACCCCAATTTTTCTAAAATTCCCAAAATCCCCAAAATTACCAAAATGCCCTTCATACCAAAAAATTTCAAAAATTCCCCAAATCTCCAAAATCACTCCAAATATTCCCAAAATCAATTTGAACAACTTCATTGAGCCCAATTTGACCAAATTGACCCCTTTTAACCAAAATCCCCAAATTTCCCCTAAATGTATAAATTCCCAAATTCACCCCCAATTTCCACCAAATTGACTTCAATCTCTCCCAATTTCAATTCTAAACTAAAATTCATCATATAAATCCCAATTGAGACCAAAACCAAGTCCAATTTAACCCATCTCAAGCTCAATTTAAAGCTCAATCTCAAATCCCCAATTTTCCCCCAAAATCCAAAACCTCCCAAATTGAACTTCATAACTCCAGAATTTCCACTCAATTAATATCAAAAACTCTTCATGACAATATTTTAGACCAATTTAAACCATAAATTGACCAAAGTCCTAACTCTAGCTCAATCCAATCTCAAGTCTAGCCTAAATGCCCCAAAATTGATCATGAATCGAATTCCACCCAATTGAACCCCCAAACTAATTCAAAATCACCCAATTCCTTTTCTAAATTTCTCATGACAAACATCCCCATTAATTTGATTAATCACTTGGCCCAAATCTCAACCCAAACCCAACCTAGATCCAAGTTCAAACCAAAACCTTAATTTCAAACCAAACCCCTAAATTGAATCAAATCCTTTCCATTAACCAACCTTAACCCTCTCCTGTCATCGTTAGCCACCTACGATGCTAATCAGATCACCCAAGACCCAAGAATTGAGCCATAGACCACGGGTCCCCCAAATTAATGAGATATGCTCCCCCATTTTGGCTAAAATCTTCCCCTCATGCAATCAGCCATCAAACCTCCAATGTAATCACAACTAAGGGTTTTAACTAAGGCTTTTTTTAGCTCCCCTATACCACCTAGCCACCACCTCACCTATGGCCAGCCACCCTAGTCACCAAAAAGCTCAAATCAAAGGGGACCTTCCCCCTTTTAAACCTAAAATTTTACCCATCCACTATGGCATTTCTCCACTAGATGCTTGCGCCGCTCAGCCATCCACCTCAGCCTTCTTGTATCGGCCAATCAGAGCATGAGGCCCTCCCCTTGAGCATGGCTATAAGAAGCCCCATTTTCAGCCAACTTCGAAGTGAGCCAAAATCCCTAGGGAAACTCTGCCAATTTGTTTCCAGAGCCTCTACAAGCTGCCTTGAGTTCATTCTAACCATTTTCCCCCACTAAAATCCACTTCTTGAACTCAATTTTGAGTTCAAAATCCAAGTTGATTTTTTCATCCCATTAAACTCCACCAAAACTCAAATTAAACCTTCCAAAAGCTTCCTCAGACCAAACAAGGAAGTTTTCCATCAAAATCCCCCTATGTTGAGCCCTCTAACCCTTATCTAAACCAAGGCCGCACCACCCTACAATCAAAATCATACTTGGAGCTTATAACAGAGCAAACTAACACTTTGAGAAGGCTTGTTGGACTCCATTGAAGCTTCCACAAGCACCCAATAGAGGTCTCACCTCTTGGGCAAAGGTATATTTCAAATACCCTAAAAATGCCTTTGGTTTCATCAACTGTAAAGAGAACTTGTATTTCATATGCATTTAACCGTATAGATATGTTTGTCTCAACTAGATGAAGGTGTAGGAACAAATCGTGAGTGATTTGATTGAGCATTGAGTGAGATTAAAGCATTTTAGTATGGAAAGTTCTCAGGTTAGGACGATCGGGAACGATGAATGGATGTCATTCGTTTCACGTGTATTGTTTGGACGGTCCAAATTGCGATGGACAGAAGAACGACACATAAAGCGCGGCTTGCGTGACAGCTGAGCTGGATGGTGGAGTCTAGTAGTGCGGCGATGCGTGGGGCTTCGGAGTGTCGTAGGATGACGCAGCGACTGACTGGATTAAGTAGGAAATTAAAGGATTTTTTATTTAAATTAATTCCATAAATTAAAAAAATGCATAACTTAGTATAGAAAATCATAAAAAATAAAACAAAAATACCCTCTTGCTCAACAGACAGAGAAGAATAATGTGGAATAAAAATAAAAATTATTTGATGTGTCTCTAATTTTTTATTAATTAAATACCCTTTGGAATATTTTAATTCTAATTAAGTAAATAATAATCACCATGACTTTAAATTTTAGGGGGTGATTCCTCATATTAATAGGGATGTTCTCTGATTTTTTCAAGGTAAGAGAGCATCTCTAGCTTTGAAACCCTAATTTTTAAGCCTAGTTGTCTATTTTTTGTTATAATAATTTATTTATTTAAATTAATATAAAAATCAAAATTTATGGTGTTAATTTTTCTAGGTTTCCCGTGGTGAGAGAATCCTAGAAAAAATATAAAATGGATTTAATAATTCGTATGTTTTTATGTTTAATTAAAAGTCTAAAACTTATAATAATAAAATTAAATAAGATATTACTAAAAATTTAACAAAATTAAATTCATATTGTAAATAACAATCATTTTAACTCACTATAAATATTTAAATTTTATTTGATTTAGTTTGAGCACTAAAATCTATTTTCTAAGTAAAATGATATTTTGGGATCAAAATAATTTTAATAAATTAACTATAATTAGAAAACTTATGAAAAGTGGTTTTCTGAGTTCCTTGTAATTAGGGGCACTTAGAAAAAATTAAAAGTATTTTAAAATAAATAGTTCTTTTTTTAGCTATATTTTAAATTAAGAAAAAATTTATAAAAAATGATTAAAAATTTCAAAAATATGAAAATGCCCAAAATTGTTCCTAATTGTTCCCTGATCACTTACGATCTTTTAAAATATATATTTTTAATTTTTCTGATTTAGTTGTGTATTTTTAAAAAGCCAAAACTGTATTATCTTTAATTTTTTCATTAAAATAAATATAGTAAATAGAATAAAATATGTAAAAATAAAAAGTTTGTTTCTTTGAGTTCTCTAGACTTAGGGAGAATTAATAAAAATATAAAAAATGATTTTTGAAATTAAACATACTTTCTATTTAATTAAATTAATAAATAATTATAGTAATTAAAATATAATTTGAAAAATTATGGAATTTTGTCAAGTGACCTAGGTGAACCTCCAATAATTTTCTCATAAACAAAAAACTTTACTTTAATTAGTTAAATAAATTAATATTGAAAATCCTATTTTTTGAGTCAAAGTTATTATATAAATTAAATAAAAATTGGAAAATTCATATTTTCTCATATGATATTTTAATTGACCCATGAGTGGGGTAACATGAAAATTTCAAAGTAATTTGAGTTATATTTGATGAGTTATGAAGTGGAAAGCCCTAGGGGCAAAATGGTAATTATGGGATTTTGATGCATAATTTTTTATTTTAATGCCTTAATTAAAATTTAGGATTAAGGAGAGGGTGAATTAGTAAATTTGAACATAATGAGCTCCTTTTGATGTTTGAAATACAATGGGTTAAAAGGTAGAAATTAATTTTTCACATTTTCATGATAATAAAATTGTAATTTTATAAATTATTATGACTTGGAAGTCACTCTAATTAGATGATACTAAAGTAGTGGGCTTAAGTTAGGAAGATAATAATTCACTCATTTGAAACCCCGAATTAGTGATTAAACGATAACATGATCTTTTGATGAGAATAGATTTCACTTAAATTAACATTTTGATAATTACAAATTTACCCCATGAAATTGTTAAGGGCTTAGTAGTGAGCTGGGTTTGATATTTGAACTTGTTTGATGAGGAATAGAAAAAAAAGACATGGTTGATTAATATCTCTAAACACAACAAGCCTAACTTTAATGGTGGGGTATAAGATCTTTAATGACTTAAGCTTACCTTAGGGCACCCACTTACATAACTATTAAATAAAATATTAAGTGAATACTTGAAGTAACCCACTCTGGGATAGTTGAGACATCAGGTTCGCTGAGCATAAGATGTATTAATTCATTGAAATTAAATTTAATTTTTGGTTGATTAATTGAACAATATAAAGAGTCCAAATGAACTTGAAACATTTTAGAGAGTTCTAAAAGTTGTTAGTGATTGTTCCCCAAACACTTTTATGACCTTTAAGATATTTTGGAAGATAATTGAACTTATTATTCTTTGCTCAAGAAAATCATCTATTAAAACCTTTAAGGACCCACTAAGTTACGACCTGGGTTTGGTATCTACACCTTCGTCTGGTCTTCCTGTTTTTGCAATTCATTTAAAAAACATGTAAAATAATATATGTCGTAAGTTCTAAAATTTGAGTCGGAGCAGTGTAGAGATGACAGGTACACCTTTAAAGTCTTATTTACTTTCTGTCATTTCATTTACTGCAATTTACTATTTCTTCTACATACCATGCATGCTTGGTTGATAAAATGAAAAATTTTCAAAGTTAAAACAATTTTCAAAATTAAATTAAACTCTTTCAAAGGTAATCATAAATCCTTTGAAAGACAACATCATAACTCGTCCTTTTGAATTTATGAGAGTCCCTCGGATGATGTAACCCACGGTTGCTAACGAGATCTCCCCAGTTTAAATGAGCTTAACAACTCACTTAAACTAAGTAAGTTTAACAGAAAATAGTGGTACCGGAATGAGGGAACCATGAGAAACGTGTGGTTCTACAATAGCAAAAATCTCCTTAGAATTAAAAAACTAGCCATATGATTTCGAGATCGTTTGTCTAGTGCAGCATAAATCCTCATTTTTATCTTTGGGCCTTTGCACAATCATGTTGTGTAAATTAAGCCCTAACTCTTTTTAGGATTTAGAGGTTGTCGTTTCTTACGACATAAATCATCCTATCTTCCATGTTATTTGTATGATTGTGTCATGTAAACCTACGCCCTAACTAATAAAATTGAAATGATGAAACATTCAATAATTTCTTCCTGAAATTGAAGCCAGACCATAGAATAGCTTGGGTGGTCATTGAGGTTCTCCTCAAGATCTGTGACACTCCCATAGTTTTCTTCCTTTGGATTCCATAATAATGTTCCAAATTTGAGTCTCTCCCATTTGATATTTTTTGGTCCAATCTTTAAGAATTCATATCCTTTAAAATTATTGAAGATAATATTTTCTGATTAAAATCAAGAGTTTTCTTAAGTGACATCAGTCATTTAAGATATAATTAACTATAGGGGGTTGCCTCTATAAGGAGCTTTAAGAACTCAGGTAAAATAAACCCTAGTAAATTTCCCCTATTATATAAGGGAATTTGTCGGCTTATATAAATAGTTCGCAGACCAAACTGATATTATAAATTCTGTAGTTAATTTAATCGAGTCTCATGGATAAATGATATGTCTATTTCTAGGGGTAGATATGTCACTTGTAGTGTTGTGCTTGTTTATTTAAACTATTGTCTATATGGGATCGGTTCGGCCTCATATTTTTAAAAATTAAAACATTAATTTTCAAAATAAAAATACTATTTTTCTTAAAAAAAATCAAATTTACATGTATATTAAATTAATTCAAAACCACATCTCCTATCAAATTTAGCGGTCAACACACATTTAGATAGCTCGATATGCAAAATAGACTTACTGCAGAATACAATTATATTATATAATTCTTATTTGGAGTAACATCAACCAATACATCAAACTTGATAAGATGTCTTTATAGTCAAAATTATTCATATCTTAGATATCATGAGAAACATCAAGGTGGCAATCAAACATAATGATAAGGAGCTTCAAGTAGTGACTTTTTTATGTTTTTCTTAACTGCGATGAGATTTAAAAATCTATACTGTAAGTTTTATAATAATGAGAAATGTTTTGAGATAATACTAAAAATTGTATACTAACTTATTCATATCACTAGTAGATATTCAAGTGCATTATTTGTCAATAATTTAAACATAGAGGAAGAATTTTTCATAAGTAAATAAGATTGAAAAAGAATTTCCAACATGGTTCAAATCATACATACGCTTAATTAACACTATATTTTTCTAGTACAATAGCTACATGCTCAATTTAAGAAAATTTATATTTTGAAATTTGTAATTTGTTCATAATTAGAGCAACAGAGTTATGGATCAAGACTTATTACTTCTTACTTACGAGTCTTATCATAATGTAATTATGTAGTAAACATTTGACGTGAATGGTTATGTATTTCACTCAAATTTCTAGTATAAAGTGAAAAGGACATATTATTGTGGTGTCTGTGCATGATAATGTACTCACATGGATGGGCGGATCAACTGTTATGACATTCTTTAAGAAGTAATGCAGTTGTGATATTTGGGTTCTGTTTAGCATAATATATATTTGTACAATTATTAGTGGTTTGATCATGTTCTTAATCGTGGTATAAAAACAATAAAATCACATGATATCACTAAAGTTATAATGAAAAAAAAGTATTAAATAAAAATGTTCTAGAACATCAAGCTGGTCAAATTTATTATCTTAGATATGCTGGAAGAGCAATAGACAAAATTGATTGGGTCATGGTTATAAGGAGTAAACCTAAAAGAACTATTAAGATACAAACTATTATTGAACATTTTCATCAAGAGTAATAAATGTTAGCTTTTTTTTAAACTTGAATCTATAGAAGAAAAAATTCTCCTCGAGGATATCACAGGGGCATATTGAGAGGTTATAGAAACTATGCAAAACTCTAATTAAAAAATTATTGAAAAAAATTTAAGTTAATAATCAACTAATTCATCTAATGAAATAGTATAAAATTGATCTCTTTAAATTTTAAATTACTCTTGATTTTATGGCCTATTTTGGTACTAATTTTATATTGGTGCTGATTTTATACTTATAGACAATGTTTGTTCTGTGTTTCTACTTTTAATTTTGATGCTTTTACTTCTACTGTGGCATACTTAAACTTCTTGAGGTATTTCCTTATTTCATCATGTACATTCCTGTTTTTACTTGTACTGCTTCTACTTGAACCTCGAGTGTGGTGTGTCAACATTGTACTTCTATAATGCTTACACTTATATTATTTCGTGCTTAGTACCTATTTTTTTAATTTCTTTCTTTCATTTATAGTTAGTTTTAGGAGGGAGTGGAGAGCAGCCACCTCACATGCCAATTCATTAATCCCCCATTCCTTGCAAGAGGTTGAAGAAGTTAGTTCTATCTCTTCTTCATAGAGTACTAGTTCTGTGTTTGTTAGCTCCACCACCACTACGTTGATGCCCATGGAGTCTACATTTTTGTCCCTCCTCTGATCAATCCTCTCGTTCTGACCAAGCTTGTTGCTCTTACCATTCTAGTGCTTCCCACACCAACAACCCCTAGCAGTAAGCAACCAACACTCTCCTCGGATGTGCTAAGCCTCTTTGATCATGCCACGTAGAGGCACAACCTTTCCGATTAACTAAATATTGAGTCAGAGGGAGATTCATGAGTTACCAAAATTTATAATAAATTGAATTTTTTTATTGTATTAAAAAGTTTTTTTATTTCGGGTTTTATACCTCCAACCAACCCTTTTTGTATATCACAAAGAACATTGTATCTCTCATGAGTTGATGTGATTCTTTGTATCTCTCCTGAAAGAAAATCCTGATCATGGTCTGTGACACATGATTTAGGGAGTTCAAGGTAAAATTAGTTGGTTTGATTTAGAATTATAATTTTTTATTTACTTGTCATACTAATTAATATTGCATAATATTTATTTTATAGAGGTCCTACTAACGGCCTGAGCATCACTAGGAGACCTGATGCAATTTTGAGGATCATGTAGTACATCCACTAGGTGTTATGTTCACGGCAGACTGTGAAAGGGAGAGAAGTGGATCTGGGTTGGTGATATGATATGGGGAAAGTTGAACAAATTCTAGGCCACTTCTAAAAAATTAAAGAAAAAGGGACACAGACTAACAAAATTACAAGACCACATTAAAGGATCGATCCCACATACAGAGCGCTACTAAAAAATGTTAATATTCACTTAATACTTGATAAATCAATTATGCAGTTATCTGATACTTAATATTCTGTTTTGTCCACAGGCTCAAGAGCTTGGTCGATCGCCCACCACTATGGAGTAGCATGCTCGGATGCAGTGGTGTGTGTTGGAACTCAGCAGTGGGTGTCTCACTTATCATGGTTTGTCTATGCAAATAAAAAACTTGCCTTTCTATAATTTTGCATTATTTTTTATTTAAAAGTTTAATTATTTCTTGATTTTATTCATGTAGGGTGATTGTGAGCACATTCAGGACCTGCAAAGCCAAAGCCAGACACTAAACCTTATAGCTGCTAGTAGTAGTGATAGTCAATATGCACTTGAGTAGTCTGACTACGAGATATGGAGGCAGGCTGTGGAAGAGGATTTGGGAGTATACAACCTTGGCATAATGGGTAAAGCATTTGAGGTCGAGGATTCAATCAGCTCAGGGTCCAAGCTAGTCAACATTGGAGCATGAAGAACTTATCTTACATGTCACTACTATGACTTAGGAGATGAGAGGCAGTAAAAAGTAGAGGCCATTGTAGTGCGACTGAAGCAACTTGTAAATCATTGTGGCAAGTGACCTTTGAGTTAAGTTCATGAGGAACAAGAAGAGGAGAGGAAGATGATGATGAGTGTGATGATAAAACCCAGTCGTGGCTTATATTTTTTTTCTTGTTTATTATTTGGACCTATATATACACTACAAATATTTTTTCCATTTACATTTTATAATTTCTAGTAATTGGGCATCTTCGTAGAATTTGTGAAACATATGATCATTCTATTTAAAGTCCTTGTTAATATGATTGTAATTACGTGTAACCTCTTAATATATGATAATAGAAGCGCGAAACTTATTTTAGGATACAGATAGGTTACAAAAAGTTACAGGGAGGTTACAAGGGGTTATACCGTGGATGTAACCTCCTTGTACCCTCGGTATAATCCCAATATCGCACGCAGCGCTGCGTACGTCTATCGCATGCATTCATAGACATACAATGAGAGGCGGTGGAGGAAAGAGTTTCAACCGTCCTGTATATAAATGCAGTCGTCTACGCGCAATTGCAGCTAAAAAGCGAACAAGCAAAAAGAAAAGCTGTTAATGATTTTGCCCTCTAAACTTTTACATACACCCGTGTTCGATGCAGATTAGCGTCAACAAGAACTGACCTATTCTAACGTTAATTCTGCGCCCGACAGAATCAAATATTATTTCTGCAATTAAAATTTGCATCCACAAGCATGTCTTCAAGACATACTAATGCCCATATATTGCAGACCGTAAACCCGATGCAAACATTTGCATCATCCATTCTCGAAGCTAATTACCTTTGCAGCCTATGTTTAGCATCAAACATTTTTTCGACCAAAATCCATCGTTGAAAAGACTTTGCGTCGGAAAGTAATCCTATTATCGGTGCAAATATCTGATGCTAATAAGTAAAATTCCTATAATTCCACCTATATAGTTTAGGCAGAGGCAAATAAAATATTATGCAAATTGACTTCAGCATACTAAATTATACGGAAGTACTAAATTTTATGCAAGTCTTGTACAGAAACATTTGATTTCACGTCCAAACAACGGAAAAAAATTGTGTGCGATAGCCGTACGTAGAGCTGCGTGTGATATTGGGGTATACCGAGGGTACAAGGGGGTTACATCCACGGTATAAGCCCTTGTAACCTCCATGTAACCTCCATGTAACTTACGTGTAACCTCTTACTATATGATAATAGAAGCACGAAACTTATTTTAGGGTACAAATAAGTTACAAAAAGTTTCATGGAGGTTATAAGGGGTTACACCGTGGATGTAACCCCCTTATACCCTCGGTATAATCCCAATATCGCACGCAGCGCTGCGTACGTCTATCACACTCAAATTTTTTATGCATTCATAGACGTACAATGAGAGGCCGTGGAGGAAAGAGTTTCAACCGTTCTGTATATAAATGCTGTCGTCTACGCGCAATAGCAGCTAAAAAGCGAACAAAGAAAAAAGAAAAGCTGCTAATGATTTTGCCCTCTAAACTTTAACATACACCCGGCTCCATCGTGCTTTGCGTAGGCA
>NW_018233141.1:0-213 GCF_001263595.1 Phalaenopsis equestris
AAAACCTAGTTTACCCAAATTTACCTCAAATGTCCTTCAATTTGGTCCCGATCTCCCCCCAGTTTCAATCCTAAACAAAAATTCACCTTCCATATGACCAATTTAAACCAATTACAAGCTCAATTGGCCTATTCTTTGAGCCTAATTTTGGTCTAGGTAAAATCCCCAATTTTTGTCTTATGACTTAATCTCACCAAATTGAACCCCATGGCC
>NW_018233142.1:0-6189 GCF_001263595.1 Phalaenopsis equestris
ACTGGGCATTGATTAAGGCCTTAAGGGTACGAATTCGTTAGTAAGAGGGCACAACAATTACATTCTTTGGGCGAAGGTAACACGCTGATTATAATTATTCATCCTGCTCCAAAAGGACAAAAAAAGACATTATTTTGGATTTTGGATGGAAGGGCAGGAAAGGCAATGAGGTTATATTTTAATATCTTTGATATTTTGTTAGTACTGATAATTGAAGTAAGGAGGATGAAATCTTAATCTGTAGATGAATTATTGGCCTGGCAAAATTTAAAAATAATATATTTTTTATAAATTTTATATTATACTATATTTAGGGGTGTAAATGAGCCGAATATGAGCGAGCCCAAGCTCAGCCTGTGTTCGGTTTGTTTATATTTCGAGCTCAAAAAGTGTGTTCGTGTTCAGCTCATTTGTTTAGCGAGTCAAACACGAGCTGTTCATGAACAAAGAGTTGTTTTGATAACATTAATAACGTAGCCATAAGTACTTAAGGGTTGGGGCTAGATTTAAAAACTATTGTTTATATTAAAACAACATTTGATTATAATTGATTCTAATTTAATATTTTTTTAATTAATACTTTTAATTGATTATAAATCTTTGTAGCCTTGTAGTCAATTAAATTTTTTAAAAATACTACTCATCAATATATATATATATTGAGGAGTAGTATTTCGAGCCAAAACGAGCCGAACACGAATGAACAAATCTTTGTTTGTGTTCGACTTATTAATATACCAAGCGCAAAAAAAATTATTTACGTAAGCCAAACACGAGTTGTTCACGAACAACGAGCCGTTTTGACAGCCCTGACTATATGTTATAAAAATTATATTATAAAATTATAGAATTAAATATATTCCACTCCTTTTTTTTTTTGAGACAATATTTGTTTAATTATTCTTTTCAATTATTTAATTTAACAACTAAATTAAAATTAACACTATCCTTAAAAAAGCTACCATGGGGCTCTATTCTACGACCACAAAGTTGAGTCTTTGCTCTACCAACTGAGCTAACTTGGTGTTATCTTTGTAATATAATATTAATAAAATATAATTATCCTTAAAAAAATTTTAAATAAACATGCTAACGGGGCAAAATCATCTGCTGATATGGCGATATTATTTTTTTAGAATATTTTACTTTTAACGTCTATTTAAAATAATAAATTTATATAAATTTTTTTTTAAAAAAATTTTGCCTTATTAGCCGTCATGTCATGGGCCGATAATGATATTAATGGGCCTTCCACATTTTATTTTGCTTGAAGTGATTTGTTGATCTGACCTGCTAAGGTGACATGTTGACCGCTCAGCAATCATCCCTCTGGGCCAACCAAATGCCATAGTGAAGATCATTATTATTAAGGAGTGGACATATTTACATGTTCATTTATGAGTTATCTGAGATCCATATCACGAAATTATGATTTTATATTTTTTTTCTCTCTTTGTGCAGTATAATTTATATGATAGATGCCCCATACCAAATGAAAAAGCGAGGAAAGAGAGGAAAACAAGAGGACTTATATTCCTCGAGGATCTTCACTCTTCATCTTTGTATGATTGGGTTCATAATCAGAGCCATTATCACCATCATCTTCAACCTTTTTTTTTTCTCAAATCTCCTCCGAAACCAATTTCCTAAATAATTTCCTAAAAGTATTCAACATTCATAAATCTTTTTTGTTATTACTACAAATATCGAAAGATTATCGAGGATGAAGTGAAATGTGTATGGCTTTAGGGGGTGCTTGATTTAGGTTGTGTTTGGGGCGGCGGTAGGGCAGGGGCGCGGCGCGGCGCGGCATGGCGCCGATATTCATCACTGTTTGGAGCGGCGGGGGAGGCACGACGTGTTTTAGGTACAAAGCGAGCCACGCGTTCTACCCCACAGCCCTACTTTTTCCTTCGGCATTTTCCATTGGTAACCTTTTCTTCCTCCGCCCCGAGAGCTTCAGCTTTGATTAGTGCCATCACAGATTGGTTTGGAGAACCGCATACCAGACATTGTTAGCAGATGGGGAGAACTCTTTGCTCTACCATCGTCATTCCCTTAAAGTGAGGAGATTCTCTTATTTTATAATATGTATTATTATAATTAGAAAGAAATTACATAAAACTATACATTATTAATTTCCTATTTTACCTGTAATTTTCTTATTATTTTTCTTTTTCTTTAGTACTTTCGGTACTCACTATTAAATCAGTTGTATATCTGAACTTTTGTTATATTTTAAAATAAATTTATGTTTTTGCAATATCAAATATGTAGGTATCGCAGTTCTGTTTTAAACAGTTTTACTAAACAATGGCAGAATGATCATTTTTCAAAAACAGCTGCTTCACAGCTATTTTCATATAATTGCAACAAGCAGACAGTTAGCTTCCCCACAGCAGCTTCCCAAGACAGCGCAGTTGCAGCTAAGAAGCTGCATTTGCCTCAAACACTCTTAATATATATATATATATATATATCATAGGAGTGTAGGGTAAATTAAAAGTGTGTTTCAAAAGTTCAAGATTTTGGTTGGAAGAAAAAAAATCAAAATAATTTATAAAGTGAATTGAAATTCTTTTCCCGCTTCTTTTTTTTAATTTGAATTTATTTTAATTCGGAACAAAAACAACAGATATAATCTTTTAAATTTACTTTACAATCAACTAAAAAACTTGTTAAATATTATGAAATTAGATTTCATAAATGATAATACTTCAGAAAAAAAAAATTAACTATGAAAAGTATCTCTGAAAAGTTCTACAGAAGATACAGTAGACAGAATAATCAACTATTCAATCATCAATAAATAAATGATAACAATACTAGAGAAATGCAGCAAATGCTAAACAAAATTATTAACTAAATATTAAGGGTGGTGATTTGATTAAACCTTTAATTAAACTCCAACAAGAGCAAGATAACTAGTTGTATAACATGCTTAATCAGTTTGATTTGATTTATTTCAATTTAACAAAACATTAAATCAAAATAAAATGAAAAAAAAAAACAATTTGGACAATATGCCAAGCTTAAATCAGATCAAAGCAACACAATTCACTTATTTTTTGGCCCCCAATGCTACCCTAGCTTTGGCAGATCAATCAAGCAAGCCAAACAAAAGGCAATGTAATACAATGCACAAACATATTTTGTTTTAGAAATGAATGAAGAATATATTGTGGCATATTTCAGGTAAAGATCAAAGTATCACGCTTAAGATTTATAATTAGCCAACAATTATGTTAATTTGGTATATTCTAAACTTCCAATATTGTCTTATATCAAAGCCTTAATCATCGTCTTATATTTCTTTTAGAGAACTTGCAATGTTTTTGGAACATTTCAATATCTGACATAAACACCCGAAATGTTTCGTAAATAAATTTAAAATAAATCAGAAAATAAAATGTTTTGACAGGTAAAAATAAATCTTCAAATTCAAGTTATAATTTCCAATGCAGCACTAACAAGTTCATTTAAAATACGAACACAACACAGCACAAACATTCCACAAAAACTTGACATGGAGAAGAAACCAAACTCTAGCAATTCACATTACCTTCACCTAAATATACTCTCGCAAATAGGACTAAAATGTTCAAAGGGGACTGCTAGACTTTCTTTGGTATACTGGTCAAATCCATGGTAGCACCATACATCCTAACCAGAGCTTGTCCACACCAGCCATGGCCATCATCCACCGTCGGCATCCTCACCTCCAGGAATGGTGACACAGCTTTTTTAGTACCAAGTAAAAACGCTCCTGCATAAACTCTCAGATTATTTGAAGCATCAATATCCATGCAGACACAGATCTCAGCAGAGCCCTTTGGCGCCGAAGGGATCCCAGTGATCTTGAAGTAACCCAATAGGTTGTTCTCCTCTGCTTTCTTGCTCTCTCCTTCATATACTACAATTAGGGCCTCGCTCTGGTTGTCATGAGTAGTAGTGAACAGCATTTCCTTCCTGGCAGGAACTGGTGTGTTCCTATGAATAACAGGAGCAAAACAATCTCCATCCAAAAGAATACCGAGGCTCATGGGAGTCGCCTGAATGGTCAGCAAATCCAAACTACCCGACGGATCACTTGCTCCAGAAGCAATAGCTCCCTCCATAGCAGCACCACAGACAGCAGCTTCCAGTGGGTCAATTCCCTTGTATGAATCTCCCTTCTTACATAAGCCAAGCACCAGGCTTCGAATCTTAGGAATGCTTGAACACCCACCAACTAATATCACATCAACCAAGTCTTCTGCAGTCAACTTGGCATCAAGTAGGCATTGAGCAATCAGCTTCTCACACTTCACAAACACCTCATGATTCGCCTCTTCAAACTCTGCACGGGTCAACGATCTGGATATTTTGTTCCCATCGCCCAAATCCACATTGATTTCAACACTAGTTTGGGAGGAAAGTTTATGAATTGCATTTTGGGCAGCAATTCTAAGCATTGCCATCGAATTGATCATCTCCAAACTATTATTTGAGCATAAGCTGTCAAAATCTGGTAAAACATAGCGCAGGATATTTTGAAGTATATCTTCTCCACCAAGGGGGATTCCCAGCAATGCCTTAATCTGGGAGACTCCACCCGCTGTTGCCGTTATGGCAATATCACAATAGCCAGCACCCATACTAAATATAAGAGCAACCTTTTCAATGCCACTTCCCATGTTTTCATGCATGGTTTGCTGCTGCTGTTGTGCATATAAAAGTGCAACAGCAGTAGGCTCTGGCATCAACCTGAAGACATTTATGCCTGCCATTGCACAGGCCCGCTCAATTCTAGTAAGTTGAAACCTACTGAATGCGACTGGAATAGTAAGAACTGCATTTCGTATTGGCCTCTTAAGCTGCAGTTCCGCCATTGCTTTTAATTCCAGTAGGAAGATTGCAAGGACTTCTTCAGGTGTGACGGACCTCCAAACATTATTTACTAGTGCAGCAATGAATGGCCTGACACCAATGCCCAAAGTTTGTACCATGAAGGGGAGAGTTTTGCTGGCATTGACAACTGGGTCTGTATCAATTCTTCCAATTAACCGTTTCATGTTAAAAACTGCACTTCCAGATAGAATTTCTGAGTCGCCATGAGGAACTTCAGTGCTCACTCCTCCTGAAGGGATTTCATCCCTGAATAGGACACAAGAACGAATCAACTTTTGGTTTCTTGTGTTTCTCAGCAGTTCCACTCTTGAGCCATTCCAGATAGCAACAGTGCATTTAGATGTCCCAATATCTATACCAATCGCAAGCTCCGTGGGAAGCGGCTTAGGATTGTCATCAACACTTGTTTCACCGTCATACACGACCGTGTAAGTTTGGTCAGCCATTCTGCTTCTGTAAAAGATACACAGATGAGATCCTTCATTTAAATTCGAAAATGTAGAAAGTAGATAATTTTCTTAAGGCCAATGTAGCATCCATATCATATTGAAGTCTAAGAATGTGAAGCTTTATGCTTATTTGCAGACAACGGATTCAAGGTCAGTTAACGGCAAAACCATGTTTCAAAGACTGCTAAAAAGATACCACCCAAAAGACATCATTTAATGAAAATGAAGAAATTTTCTGCCGGTAGAAATTATTCACGCATGGTTAGGAGTAAAGATTAATCTGCGTATCCCTATTCTTCCAACCGTTATGAAAATGCTCTAAGTGATAAACAATCACACCAATAAAGATGATAAAGCATGATGACAGGTCTCACATTATTCAGTCATATCTAGGGTTGTAAACGAGCCGAGCTTGAGCGAGCTGAGCCTCGGCCTGAGTTCGGCTCTTTCCAATTTGGCTCGTTCGAAATAGCTCGTGAACAATGTGATCATGTTCGACTTGAATAACATATTCATGTTCGTGTTCGGCTCGAAATCGGCTCGGTAGAATATAAAATGCCTTGAAATCGCGCCAATACTACCACGGGCAACGGAATAACACTCATAACACCCGCAATAACACCTGCGTAACACCCAAATAGCGTGGGTCGTTATGCCGAGGTGTTATTGGTGTCATTCTACGGTGTAACACCGCGGAATAGCACTGATAACATAGCACTGTGGAATAACACCGATAACACTACGGAAGGTGGAATAATATTGATAACACAACAGGTGTTAGTCGGTGTTATTCCGGTGTTACTCAGTTATTTCGTGGTGTAAAGTTATTCCACGGTGTTACACCACGAAA
>NW_018233143.1:0-5850 GCF_001263595.1 Phalaenopsis equestris
GCTAAATCAAATTTGATTAAATGAGGATTAGAAAACCAAATGTAACTAGAAATTGAACACCTTTAAAACAGTACAAGTCCAAATTAAAGTTAAAATTGGCTAAGTGTCTCAATAACACTAACTTGCCCTGTTAAGGGTCTTCACCTACACAATTCTCAAATTAAATTACAAGTGATGATTCCCCTACTCTTACGCATATTGGAAACATCAATGTTCACTGAGCATTAGAGGTATTTACAGGGTAAGTTATTAAGCAACATAATAAGTTTAATTGAGCTTGAGACTTTCCACTAGGCGGTGAGTAGGAAGCATGGACCTGCTTCTTTCTCCCGGCCTTTTGGATACCTTGGAGGTCTACTAAACCTAACATGTTTTGCTTAATAAAATCATCCTTAGTCAAATTAATAGGTGCTCACCAAGATATGATTTAGGATATTGGTAGATCACCAGAACCTTATTTTTCCATTTTGCATAAAATGCCCTCAAATGCATTTTGAGTGTCAGTTGGTGGAATGAGAAGACTCGTCAGGTACACTTTTACAGTTTATAGTACCGTCTTTTTCTATACTTTCCACAGTGTACTTTTATGTTTACAAAACTTGCATATTAAACAACGATGCCACCCTACATGAAAAACAAAACTAATAGGATAGCCGTAAAACCAAAACAAAAACTAAAATTAAAATCAACCAAGATAAAATTCACCCCCACAACTTAAAATTTAATCACAAACATCACAAAATAATAATTGCAATTAAATTAAGACGTCTCTATTGGATGATCGGGAATCCCTCGAAGGAGATAACCTATTGTTGTTAATGAGACTTCCCACAATCTAAATGTAAGTACGAAACTCATTAAGTTTAGTTTAGTAATTTCATTTGGACTATGTTAATCCAATAGAAAATAGTGGTACCGAAACAAGGGAACC
Source organism: Phalaenopsis equestris (assembly GCF_001263595.1). Classification (NCBI taxonomy): domain Eukaryota; kingdom Viridiplantae; phylum Streptophyta; class Magnoliopsida; order Asparagales; family Orchidaceae; genus Phalaenopsis; species Phalaenopsis equestris. The sequence continues at coordinate 932 of NW_018233143.1, forward strand.
GTAGGATCCTAACCGTTGTCACTCTAATCAACTTTAACATGCCCCTAAAAATTTTTAAAGAACTATAACCTGATTTGACGTTATAACTTGACACCTTAGAGAACTTAAACTCACCATGACGAGGTGCCTGGAGCTAACATGGTGGGCAGCACGACCATCTTCAATAGAAAAACTTGCCTTTCCTGCTAAACCATTCCTTCCTTAGAATTAAACAACAAATCCATAGGAATTTGAGGTAGTTTGCTTATGCAACATAAATCCTCACCTCATCTTTAGGTCCTTGTATAGCTCTGCTATACAATATAAGCCCTAACTCATCTTAGGATTCCAAGGTTGTCGTTAGTCACGACCTAAACCCTCACATCTTCCAGGCTATTTAAGTCTTAAATTAATAAAATTTGCAGGATGAAACACTTAAATATTTCTCCTCAAAATTGAAGCTAAATAATAGGATAGCTTGGGAAGACACCGAGGTTCTCCTCCGGATCTATGACATCCTCTAGTCCTTCCTCCTTTGAACTCTACAATAAAATGTTCCAAATTTAAGCAATTCCCATCCCACACCTGTTTGTCCAATGTCATTGAAAAGTCCTATTATTTTGACCTCTGAAGATCATATTCCTTGGTTTTATCGTGAGTTTTGTTAAGTGACTTCAGTCATTTAAGATGTAATTAACTATAGGGGCTTGCCCATATAGGAAGCTTGTCCGAACCCAACTTAAAATAAACCCTTTAATTCTTTATATTAAATAGGGGAAATTATCGAAAAATAAAATGGTTTCACAGACCAAATGGATGTCATATATTTCTTAGTTTATCCTTCAGGATAGATACAAAATTTGAGGTATAATGCTCTTTCATTTAGACTATGAAAAATATGGGGTCAGTTTGATTTCATATTTTTCTAAGACTATATATATTTGTAAATTAAAATGTCATTCTGAAGCGGGCGACGGGATTTTGATTCTGGTGACCGACAGCTTCTTATAGGCAACTCTCCAGCGGGCAACTCCTTCAACCAAAAATACTGCCGAGACTCAAGAAGATCACATCTAACAAATTTAGCTTGAGTCCATCAAGAAATTTCCACTTTAGAGGAAGCCCTAACTCTGAAAATTTTGAAAACTAGAGGATGAAGAGAAAGTCAGGGTGAAAATGGGGTTTTTGGTTTAATTTTTTGCTTTAAACCATTCGCAAAGCTGTTTACGTGAGTTGTTGCTTTAGAGTGACTAGTTCAGTGCATAGATGCCTACCTCTTGTGTTATCCAGCGCTTAAGCATGGGGTCTTGACGCTTAGCTGCCTACATCTTGTGTTATCCAGCTCTTAATCATGGGGTCTTGGCACTTAGGCACCAGTGCAAAAATTTTGATATTTTTTTATTTTAAGTAAAATGGACATCTAGCCTAAAGTCATCCGTCAACCAACTCTAAATGGTCTAATAAATATTTAAAAACTATTTTCTTCTTCTTCAACTCTCCTCTTTCTCAAGATTTATCAATATTATCTAACTCAATTCAACACAAAATAACATAAAATTTCCCACACAAACAAACACTTATATTAATTAACAAACAAATACAATTATTTTTGATACATAATTTCTCAATCCAAAGATTCTTGGATGAGATAATTCCTAAGAACAAACACTAAACAAACTTTACACTTAAAACACATAAAACAAACTCAATACTAAGAAACAAATATTTAACGTAAATGAATAGAACCTAATTGCACTCTTTTTACAGTGGAATGAATCTCAACCTTCAATTAGTTTCTCTTTGGGCATTTGGAATATAAATCTGATAGAATGGGTAGTGGTGAAGAACTCATGTTGAGTCTTCTTCAATCCATTTTTTTTTCAAATACATAGCCTTGTCCACTTCTTCAATAAAAACTTGTTGGCTAAATTACATCTTAAGTTACAATCCAATATGCTCATAATGTGCATTGACTTTCATCACTTTTTCTTCAATTGAAGCAATGTTAGCCTCAATTTTTGTGATTTTATTCGCTATTCCTTCTATATTAATGGCTAGGAAACTATTGTATAACTTTTGCGTACTGCGTACTTTGAATATACTGCGTACTTTGAATAATGAAATTCTTCTTCGTGGCTTCCTCCTTATTCTTCATGTCAATCTCCCAAGGTGACATCTTTTCAAGTTTTCTCTCCCTTAACTTTGATTTTAGGGTTAAAATTGAAGTGGAGTGAGAATTCACTTCATTCTCTTCTACTTATAGGCACTAGGTAAAGCCGAAAACTACAAGACACAATCTTAAACCACTAACCTACGTTACAACCCACTAAACCACTTTTAAATCTTCTAGAAACATAATTTAGCATGTTTAGCAAATTGCCGCACTTAAGCGCTGAATGTTGGCAATCAAGCGTTGGTGCTTAATTTAGCACATGTCAGCTTAACATCCAAATACTCATTCTAAAATGTCTAAGTCATCTTTTAAGGTTTTAGAGTAAATCATTATATATTAAAAATACTACCACAATTTTCTTAATCAAATACAACAATATAACATTCAAAATAATAACACAAAGCAACACAAAGATAACATTGGGTTGCCTCCCATAAAGATCGTAGTTTTACGGCGTCAACACGACATAATCAATGCTTATTTTGGTTGACCCAACAAGATAAGATAATTTAATTTAAGTTGATCCCCAAAAAAGTCGGGTTTCAGCCTGTGATTATTCACTTTGAATATTTTCTCAATTTTAGGATCATTAAAATCCATAGCTCCATAGGGATAAACTTTCATCACAAACAAATCAGCCCATCCACCAAGACTTATGTTTTTCTGGAAAAAATTTTAATCTTGCATTATGTAGAAAAACTTGTAAAAGTCCATAAAACATAGTCAAGTTTGACTGACTAATCAATTTTTGTTGAATTCATAGTTTTTTCCAATATTCATTTAATTTCAAAGTTGGATAAATCAGCCAAACCACTTTTCTGAGAATGATAACTGATACACCAAAATAATATACTATTTTAACTACCTATTTTATGCTTATTTTTTTGTGAAATTACACTTTAAAGAAGGGTGTTTTTGTATTTTTGTTGCAGGTATATCATTTTTAGTCATTTGGAGCAAAAATGGCAAAAAGGATGAAACTTGGAACAAAAAGAGTCAATTTTGGATTCTAGTGCATCATGCACCAGATTGGCGCATCATGCTCCAAAACCTAGAGAGCTTGCACATGATGTGCCAATGAAGACTTTTTCAAATTAAGGTGGTTCGAGATGAATTTTGAGCAAATTTTCAAAGGGACACTTATTCTACACACCCCATGGAGTGATTCAATGTATCTAGACACTTTGGAAGGTTCTTTGATGAAGGGATATGACTCTTGGATCAAATGACACATTTGGATCAAATGACACATGGATCAAATGACACATCTTTTGAATTAAAAAGAGTTGAGTTTTAGAGGAAATTTTTGAGGGAATTTTGAATTTTCTTCTAAAGGAGGCAGCTTAAAATAAAAGAAGAAGACTTGAAGAACCTAAAAAGTTGAAGGGGGGGGGGCGAAAAGAGAAGTTTTGGAGGGTGGAGTGAGTGTTAGAGAGAAAGAAAAGGAGATTTTCTTCTAGGTTTGCAAGAGGAGAGAGAAGGTGAGAGGTTTCTTCTTCATTACATTTTTAAGAGAGACTTGGGAGTGTTTGTAAAGAGAGAAAGGCTTGGAGAGAACTTCTAGGGATTTTCTTGGGAAGGATTGTGAGGTAGGTTGTATTTTTATTTCTTTTCTTTGTAAACTAAATTTTTTATAAGAAATTTGTGTTTTATCGTATCCTTCTCATAAATTTTGAGAAGTCATCTTTATCCTTCTACCTAATTTGAAGATATGGTTTTGCGAAGAATAGATTTTATTTTCTATGGTTTTAAATGATAATAATTTGTGATGATTTGAACTCTGATCTTCATTTACTTTTTGATCTGGTGAACTTTTTGCGCTGGCCAAATGAAATGTTAAAACTTGTTGATAGACATATGTTCTTAAATGAAATATGATTTCTACAATTTAATGAGAATTGCATTTGATTTCATGGGAGAGTATGTCATCCATGAGATTGGGTGAAATTAACAAATAAATAGGGAAATAAAATAAGGAAATATACTTCGTTGGATGCAGAATTAGAGATATTAAGGTGACAGATTAAAATACCCCAATTTGATCAGTTTATTGGAAACTAATGCAAGATTGTTAGCCCTCAAGGGAGGGAGTAATGGGAGCTCTAGAGTGGCATCCGGTATCCTCCCAGCCTAACCTCGGAATTAGGGACCAAACTCTAGATTAGTCAATGTTCTTTAGAGCATTCGAAAGAGAGTAAAGAATATGATTGCTCCTATTTGGCACAAATCACTTTATATATATATATATATATATACATCTTAAACTTTATTTATAGGTTTTCGAATCAAAATGTCATAAATAAAGGAAAGAATAGGATGTGTAGGACATGTGTTCGTGATTTAAAGAGAAAGCTTCTTGTATCAAATTCACTCCTACGAATCATCTCCTAACATATCACACCTATTGGGAGTCCATCCTATTTAAAATTTAAAGATTCTGGAACCTTTCTATTTATGGGTGATTAAACAGTGTCTCCAAAATCAAGGGAGTTGACAATACTTACTCTAGGAAGAAATGAGTGAAGTACATCAACGGAAGAATGATAGTCTGACCCACTAGGGATATTGATACACTATCGATATATGAAGAAAAAATCTCATAATCAAAATGGAGAGAGGAATTAGTCCCCAGCAAAGAACAAAACTTAAGTAATTAATGAATACTAGAGATCCAACTAATTAAATTCCATGGGGTATCACAATAATCATGGATAATGTTAATAAGTTGCAACGAGTCAGATTCTACCCATAGCTGGTCAAAGTGGCA
>NW_018233144.1:0-359 GCF_001263595.1 Phalaenopsis equestris
CCTACTGCAAAGCCCTAAGCTCCACCAAGCAGCCACGGCTTTAAATTAAATCTCCATGGTCAAAGAAGAGGTAAGCATAATCCTTGGGAAAACTCTACTCATTTGCTTCCAGAGACTCTCCAAGAACTCCTCAGCTTAATCCCACTATTTTCCCCCACTGGTTCCTACTATAAGAGCTTAATTTTGAGTTGAAAATTTTTGCTCAAACCAGGGCATATTTCCCCACACCTCCACATTTCACCAAACTCCAATAAATTATGCACACACCATCACCACAGTGAGAGGAGTTGATTCCTCACAAAGCCCCATCCCAAACAACCTCTTACCTAGCTCTAGACCAACACCTGAAATCCATTTTG
>NW_018233145.1:0-463 GCF_001263595.1 Phalaenopsis equestris
GCTCGTCTCTTCAAGACAAACAATTTAAAAAAATATAATTAAAAATCCATTAAGAAATGAGAAAGATATTAAGGTTTTAAGTTGGACGGCTCTCGGTTAAGGCCATCAGGGACGATGAACGGATGCTGTCCATTCTCGCGTATATTGAATGGATGACGGGATCAAGCCGGATGATCCTCTAGAACGATACAGCGAGATGCGTGGCAGCTGACTCAGAAGGTGGCGTTGAATAGGACCACGTCGCGCCACGTCGCGTGGCTGTTCGACGGATCCGATGATCCACTCAGCCCGCGGTTTGAATAAATAAATAGGGGTATTTAATAAATTTAGAAAATACCCCTAAACTTCAAAAATCCATATCTTTGTATAGAAAATTCATAAAAATAAAATAGAAATACGCTCAGTAAATAGAGACAAATCATGTGGAGTTATTTTCACATTAATTTGATGTATATTTAATTTT
>NW_018233146.1:0-443 GCF_001263595.1 Phalaenopsis equestris
TAAAGTGTTGAAGTTATATACTAAAAATGATATTGTATGAGAATCATTTTTAAATTTATTTTATTTTTAATAGAAAATAAACTTGTATTGAAATTAAAATTTCCTAGATTAATTTTTTTTTATGAGCTTAATAATTCATTTTCCTTAAAATCAGTTATTTGTAAGAAAATAATATGTTGGGGTTTTATGATAGATCATACTTAAATATTACCAAGCACAACCTTCTTGATCAGCTAAAGAGTTTTTATCCCTGAATTACATAAACACAAGTAACAGTACACCTAAATTTATGTTTGTTGACATGAAGATCCAGTTGTGAATCATAGGGCTAATGGAGATAATATAAACAAGAAAAAATCAATATTGTTAGATTTAAATACAACAAGTTGTACTTGGTCTCTTAGGTATATCATACTTTTCATATAAAGGATGTCCATATTTAC
>NW_018233147.1:0-2733 GCF_001263595.1 Phalaenopsis equestris
AAGACTAGACCTCGCTAAAAATGAGGTCAACAACTGCACCCCTACCTTCTTTCATGACATTGAACATCCAACGCATCGTGCCACTGTGATACTTTACCAGCATGTCGCCGCGACACACTGCCACAATACGTTGCTGCGCTACAACGCGTCACCCCGACGCACCATCACAATGCGTCGCCACGCAGCAATGCATCGGTGCGACGCACCGCCGCAACGTCACAACATCACAACGCACTGCTGCAATGCGTCTCCGCGTCGCCGCGACCCACTGTTGCAACACGTTGTCACGCTGTAATGTGTTGTTGTGACACACTGTCACAACGCGTTGCTCCGCTGCAACGTCGCTGCAATGCCCATCCGCATCGCCCCGTCTCAACGCGTCGCCACGACACACTGCCGCACCTCTACCCTCTCATTCAGGCCCCTATTTATAGGCTCAAAAAAGCTTTGACCAATAAATGCACATTAATATGAAAATCTAAAAAAAAAGTGCAAGCAATAAATGCTCATAAATAATAATAAATAAAAATTTTTAATATTAAAAAAAAAAAGAGATAGTTAAATTCTATTAATATTCTTTTCGGAATTCAAATTCCTCTTCAAAATTCTTTATAAAAATATTATTTGTTTTATTTTAGGCAAGATTCAAACCCCTCTCTCCCACATAGGGTTGTCAAAAATGGCTTGTTGTTCGCGAACAGCTCATGTTTAGCTCATTAAGAAGCTTGTGTTTGGTTCGTTTGCTAAGTTAACGAGCCGAACACGAACAACACGAAAAAATATTTGTTCGTTCGTGCTCAGCTCAAAATACCACTAATCAATTTTATATATATATATATAGCTGCCCCAAACGGACCCTTGGGCAGCCTCGAGCTTACCATATCCTGTAGGATATCTGGTTCGCCAATCTGTCGTTGGGTGGGCCCTCCTGACTTCTCTTGGATCTTAGATTTCTTCGAGATTCATGCACAATTTTTTTCCATGTACAAATATACGTGCTTACTCACATCAGAATTTATCAAACAGTATAAGAATTTGCTTAGGATGATGAATAATACATCATTAAATATACAAAATATATGATATAAAATTTGTGATATTATCTTCTTGTACCAACCACAAGAACCCACCCTTTTGGCAACCACCCTCACCTCTAATTCAGAGTCTGTAATTAGTACTATTTAATATTTATGTAACAACATAAATGTAATGAAGCAGGCATGTGGCATGTCCTAATAATATTAATATCATTCCTTTATTGCAGATTGGAATGAATGATTTCTGATAAGGATGAATGTTGCAGGCTGTGTTTTTGCCGCTTTTGCCATCAATTTTATGCCAACTATTTTCAGATTTAACTGCTTTTGTTTTTTTTTTATTAAATTTTGCATTTATTGATCTTTGATATGCCATCAATAAATTTTTATCGTCCAGCATGAATCTCGAGGCATGACACGAATCTCGAAATAATATTTTAAGCATGAAACATTCAAATCTTGATAAAAAGACATCCAGAGCTCCGATTTCAGCAAACTTATAGTCAAACTGGCCGGCTTGATGAAACTGACCTAATGATATGAAAACAAGTCCAATCTGAGTCAAGTAATTGAACCACACTTAAATGATTTCCGGATATATTTGAAAGATCAAATGGTTGTCGAATATGACAAATTTATACTCGAATCGAGCAGCTCAACAAGACGAATCCAATGAGCCCAAAATCACGCAATTTTGACATCATTAAGGCACTCAAATGTCCAGTAAACACCGTATGATCAAGGGAAGCTCTCATGAACATTCAATCAAAATGATTTATATTTCTACATTAATTACACTCAGAACACTATAAATAGAGCTTCATCCCTCTTATGAGGGGGGTTGAAGTCTGTAAGGAGAGCTTGAGACCTTGAGGAGAAGTGGTATTTCAACATCACCGTCGATCGTTGTCGAACACCGCCGACCTCTGTCGTTGACCACCGTCAATCGCAGTCGACCATCGCCGACTGATACACCTAAAATATATAGTATTTTTAGACACATTTTTATACCTATTTTTAAGATATTACGCTTTAATAGAAGATATTTTTGTGTTTTTTTTTGCAGATACAAGTAAAAATAGAAAAAAAATGCTTAAATGAGTGAAAAAGGATCAAATTTGGAGCAAAAAGGTGAAAAATTATGCAAAAGAGTTTTGGCGCCTAAGTACCAGATCCGACGCTTAAGCGCCAGTTAAACAGAGAAGGCCATGCCTAAGCACCGAGACCGTGCGCTTAAGCGCCAGTGGCAGTTACTAGATGAGTAAAATCGGTTTTCACAAATTTCGAAGAGGTTTTTGAGGCACCCATTGGCTTAATAGGTGGTTGTAACCACCATGGACAAAAATTATCATGAAAGGATGCGTATCTTGGGAAAATACAATGAATCACGACACATTTGAAGAGATCCCAAGGCACCTCTTGGAAAACTATAACAGAAAGAAGAGAGGACTTAGAATAGAGTCCTGAAAATATTGACAAGCTTTGAAATTTCTTCTCTAGGGAGTTAGTTCGGAGAAATTTTCAAGAACCACTTTTTATTTACTTTATCCTTTTTATTATTTTATTTTGAGTGATTTTAAAAATGATTGTAAAAGAGAAGATATTCGAAGGAACTTCAAGAGTTTGGTGGAGGACTTGAGATAATTTTTTATCTTTTTGTTTTAGACTACTTTTGGTTTTAATTGAGACTTGTTGT
>NW_018233147.1:4405-5283 GCF_001263595.1 Phalaenopsis equestris
TAGAAGTATGTGCTACATTTAAATATGATGGTATTTCAGATGATGTCATAAGACTTAGGTTATGTCCTTTCTCACTGAGGGATAAAGCTAAGATGTGCTTTAATTCGTTAGCACCTGCTTCTATCAGAACTTGGGGTGATTTAGTACAAAAATTTCTTGCTAAATATTTTCCACCATAAAAAACTGTGAAGCTTAGAAATGATATTATGAAGCATGGGAACGATTTAAAGAACTCTTAAGAAAGTGTCCACATGATGTTATACCAGATTGGTTAATAATTCAAACCTTTTATAATGGATTAATTGGTTCTCTTAGATCTATTATCGATGCCGCTGTTGGTGGTTCATTGATGTCAAAACCATTTCATGACGCTTATGCTATAATTGAAGAGATGGCTACCAATAATTGTCAATGGCCTTCTGAGAAGGTAAATCCCAAGAAAGTAGCCAATATTCATGAAACTGATGCATTTACTATGTTAGCAAATCAAGTTGCTGCAATTTCAAGGAAGTTATACCAATTTGGAATGAATTTTTCTCAACTAATTTCCATGATTGAAGAGAATTCATTTGGCCAAATGGTAGATTCTCAAGCATCTTTAGAAAATTTTAATGTCATAAATAATAAGCAAAATAACCCATATTCTAATTATTATAACCCATGTTGGAAGAACCATCCCTACTTTAACTGGAATAACAATTCAGACGGTAATAATCAGCAATGGGGGAACGACCAAGGAAACTTGTTGGGAAACTGGAACAACCGAGGGAATAATAATTATAGATCTACTTATCCTCCATGTTTCAATAGTAATACACAGTTTTGTAATACACAATTTAAGGCTAAGAAGTTATCTATAGAAGAAGTGGTGTTACAAA
>NW_018233148.1:0-690 GCF_001263595.1 Phalaenopsis equestris
TTGGGATATTTCCGTCAAGATGATTTAGGTTATTTTGTTGGTTTCGTATACCAATGAGCCGCTACCTATTCAGGATGAGAGAAACTCATTCTATGTCCGATGACTTAGCGTGAGCTTTGAAGCATCGGGATTGTTCCCACACGGAATAACCTTTCTTTGAGTACTTATTGTCTCAGGTTCACGAGTCTCAGATTCACGATAATCCAAACAAAACTCTTTTTATCGAGAGTATTTTTGGGTACCCCCAAAATGTAATTAACCAAGTGAGATATGTCCCATTAGGAGTGTTCTTGACCTCAGAACGGACACTTACACCTGATTCTTTGGTTTTGGATATTTTTTGGTTTTGAATAGTTTACCTAGGCATTTTTTCGCGGACATTGGTTTAAGATGCTTTCGCTCGATCTTATGTAGGCGGACACTCTTAACATATTCTTGCGAGGTTCATCGCACGTAGGCTCTCCATGTTTTGTGTTTTCTCTTGTTTGTCACCTTGTCGTATGTCATTTCTTATTCGGTTACTCTCCTCTTCGAATCACTGATCTGATTCAGATGAACATTTATTCGAATAAGGGAAGTATACGAAAATCCACAAGCTAGCGACTCTTTTTAAAATAAAAAAGAGAAAAACTACCGAAAAATTAACCGAAAAACAATCATAATAGGTTTGAGGAAAAAATTACGTGGCCA
>NW_018233149.1:0-956 GCF_001263595.1 Phalaenopsis equestris
TTGAGTTCATCCATATTGACCCCACCTACCAGGTGTTAGAGATCAGGACCAATATATGGAACTTTAAGTTGAGCAGAGAAGAGATTAGAATTTCTAATGGTGAGGGCTCCTTTTCTACTCCTCTAGGAAGAGTCAACTGGAAAGTCCTATGACTAGACCTTAAGTTACTAAAGAGGAAAGAGCTAGACCTCAACCAAAAGTGAGGTCAACATCCAATTTCACCAAATTACTGAAACTTGGCCTTCTACCCCCAAATTTTCCCAAAATTAACAAAATACCCCTAAAATCCTAAAATTCGTAAAATTGCCCAAATTCCAAAAAATCATGTTGAACCACTCTAAGTTATCCAAATTGCCCAAATTAACCCTAAAGTCCCTAAAATGATCAAAATACCCATACACCACTAAAAAATTGCCAAAATCCCTAATTTCACTCAAAATTTCACCAAAACCAATCCTAGCCATCCAATCTCCCCAATTGCATCCAAATTTCCCTAAATCCAACAAAATTGGCCAAAATTCCCAATTACCCACAAATTCCTAAAATTCCCAAATGACCCATTTCAAATCCAAACTCAATTACATCAAAATTAAGATAAATTTCAATCAAATTCAAATCCATTTATAATAAATTCCAAACTAAAATTTTAAAATCAAGCCAACCACCCCAAATTAACACCAAATCCAATTTTCCACCAACTTGATCAATCCAATTTTAAAAAATCTATATCCAAAATTCATCATGAGAATTTTCAAGACTCGTTTTGAGCCTTCAATTGATTAAGGTCCACACCAAAGCATGCCCAAGTTCTAAATCCAAGCCCAACCCAAATTTTAAGCTAAATCCAAAATCTAACCCAAATCCCTTTATTTAGTTAAAAGCTTTATGTTACACCAAAATAATGTTCAATTTTATGTATTCATTATATGATTAAATTTGGTGATAATGCACTTTAA
>NW_018233150.1:0-4851 GCF_001263595.1 Phalaenopsis equestris
GTAGTTCCCATTGAATCCATAACTTTCTAAAGAGAATCAGCAAACAAAACAGAAGGTCAAATCCACCAATCCAATAAGCAAGATTTTAAGCATTGGTCAAAACAATTTGTTGTTTTATAGTTGAAAACATGACATGATAAATGCATTGATTTGGCTTTGTGGATTTGGTCAAAAAAATATAAAAAAAAATTAAAATTTATCCTATGGATGGAAGTGTTGGGTCAATATTATTCAAATACAATCAACATAATAAGGGCCTTTTTAGGATCAATTTGGTTTATTATTATTATTATTAATTTTTGATCTTTTTATTAAATATATCTATTTGATGCTTTTTTACACTTGTTTTTGTTTGTTTTCAAGTAATTCAGTTCATTTTTAAAATTATTCATGCTAAATAAAAATTATTTTGAGTATTTTTACATTATTGTCAAAGCGCAATATGATGCGCAAGACTTTATTTTTACTTCAGGGAGCAAAACGCAGAACGAAGTTACGCAGAACGAAGTTATGCTTTTATTAACCAGAGACAAAACTATTAATGCATGCATTCATTAACAATTATAAGATATAAAATATAATTTTAAAAAGTAATATAAAATAACAAAAAAATGGTACAATACATAGCTTGAAGACAAATATTGAGGTGAATCTGTAAATTAAACTTTCAAATAATTTAAAATAATTTGTTACAATAATTAAAAACTTAAAAATAAAAAAAAAATGAACTGGGCATCATGTGTTTCGCTTTATTTTGCTCATAAAACTGTGTTTTTTAATAACATTGATGATTTCTAAAATCCATATCTAAAAAAATCAGATCTTTTCACAATTGGATTCACCAATCAATCTTCAGCTAACCAAAACCCAATGAAAAAAAAAAAAAAAAAAAAAACCCACCCCCAAAAATTTTCCTGCCGATCCATGTAATGCTAGAACATCTCATGACAAATTCTCTCAAAATCTCCTCTCTAATCTTTCCAAAAGGGTAGAAATCTACATTTCTACTCCTATTCTAAAAACCCTAAGCGTTCTCCACACTTTTCCTAACATTCCTCTCACACATCACCCCTTTTCTAACCTAAATTCATTCTTTTAAAGTGTAGGGACGAATTATGAAGAGTTTCCACAAGCACCCTTCCAAAAAGCGTCCAAATACATTGAATTTCAGCCCATAAATACATTGAATTTCAGCCCATAACCGTCCGAGGCGCCATTTGCGGGTTCGAGGGTGCCGTCGGCGAGCTTTTTTGTCATTTTTCGGTCTTCACAGGTAAATCTCGCTGTCAGCGTCATTTTGGCGTTGTCGGTGAGCATACCGTGCAGCTCCACTGTTTGGCTCTATTTGGCTCCGTTTTAGCTCTGTTTCGCCCCATTTCAGTTGCGTTGTGTTCCTAACATATAACCATACAATATAACATGAAAACAACCTTCCTTTAAAGTGTAATCTCATTCAAAAATATTCAAGAAGTATAAAAGATATTAAGCATTGAAAGACTTATCAAAATGTGATAGGGCAAAATTTCATTTCTTGTTCGTTTTTCTTCCAAATTGCACCGTTTTTGCATCTTTTTGCTCCAATGATCATAATTAATCATACCTGCAGCAAAACATCAAAAATACCCTTCTTTAAAGTGCAATATCATCAAAAATAGTGTAAAATATATATGAAAATCTCAACATATTTTTCTTTGGTCAAAATCCCCCAAACTTAATTATTATTTGTCCTCAAGTAATTTTAGTACTACATAAAAGTTATGATCTATTGTAGAAAAATTTTAATTTAGAAATACTATAAGTTCGATTTAGGTAAATATCATAGTGAGATTTTTAGAAAAAAATCAAGTAATTAAATCAACTCTTTAGGTACATGATTATCTAGTCATCAAGTTTAAAAGTTATAGTTTTCTATTCATTTCAAGAATGACTATATGTTGTAATATCAAGTCACTTAGTCAAATGATAGGAACTTCATGAGAATACTATTGATAAAAGATGTTAATTCATAAATATTGATTTCTCGCACTTTGCACGTGTACCTATTTTTTATGACTAATAAAATAAAACTCGTAAAAAGGTGTTTAAAGATCTAAGATGATTGAAGACGCATTGGAGTAACGCGCAATATCATGTACCGACCGACAAATCTGACAGCTTACTATAAACTAAATAGATAAGATCAAGGTGGGGCCAACACTGTGGCTTAATTGGGTCTTCAAATAGTATGAAGTGGCTGCTTGATCGCTAAATTAGATTAAACAGACTAAAGTCCACTAGTCCAATTTAAGTCGACTCATAGTCTTAAAAAAATGTTTTGTAGGTGAGATTGAACGTAAAATTAGCCAATGACACTTTTCTGAGCTTGAATTGTTTTGGACAAAGCGACTGGGATATGTTTAGGTTAACTATGAATTTGTCAAGCGTCACGATAGTTGAGACAAACAATGAAAGGCTTAGGGTTCCCAATAGGGTTTAAGTTTGGCACTTCCAAATTTGATAACAAAAGATGAACCTCTAATATGTAGGTCTATTACCAAAACATATCACATATGTTAGTAACTTATTATGGCATTATCTTATTGTTATAATGAATTGAAATATTCTTCTATATGAGGTTGTGTATAGGCCATGGAAATCATGCATGGACTTGAACTACCTTCATTTTAAGGTAAGTTTTGATTCTTCTTTATTGGAGGGAGAACTTACAATATATAGTTGGCTTTCTTATGTATTTATATATGTAAAGCGCTAATATAGCAGGCATAGCAGATTTTTTGGGAAAAATCTATAACATCTATTTTTTTTTACATTTATATAAATCAAATCTTTGATATCATATCGAATATATCAATGTTTTGACTAATTTTATTATATATTTATTATGTAATTAACTTGAGCTAGAATGAGTCGAACACCAGCAAACAAAAGTTTGTTCGTGTTCGACTATTATATAAATTGAGCTAAAAAAATTTGTTCTTGTTCAGTTCATTTATTTAACGAGTGAATCGAACACGCGCTAGTTAGCGAGTTAAACACTGGTTGTTTGTGAACGATGAGCTTTTTTGATGGCCACATATAGCAATATGATGGAGGATAAATTATTATATCCCTAGTTCGAACTATTAACATGGAGTCTCATGCATTGTTATGCATACGATAAATTCAGCCTACTCAACCAAAGGGCTTATTAAGCTTGGATGACTTACTTTTTTTTTTCAAAGGCATTGATGAGACAATTATTTTATCCTTCAATTTTCTTAAATATGATGCTTGAATTTATTTCTCTCAGTAGCTCCATGACCATAAAGTTCATTCAATTATGCGAAAGTAGATAAGTTGAGAAATGAAAGATGACAAGTTCATTTGATTCGTTCATATATTTATCATCATTACATCTCTTATCATTTTTTACTAGTTAAGTTTTTTTCATTTTGAGATTTGGCAGTTGCATAAGGATCAATCAATCAAGCCAATGTTTTAACATAATATTCTTATTACACTTTCCTTATTGATATGATATCATATTAAAACCTAGGTTTACCTTAATCTCAATAGTATTTTGCAAACCTTTTATAACAATTGGTGTTATTTTGAATGTTACGTAGCACAATTATACGATGTGTTGTCTCAATAATTTTTTTTTTAATATAACTTCCATCCATAACCATTAAGAAAATCACCTCTAGGATCATAAGTGCTATGTGCAATTGAATAGTATCACATTGTACTTCTCTACATAGTAATAATTATGGCAATGACAATTTTGCTTACTTACACGTTTAGATATTTAGCTAGCTTCTCAAAAAATAATTAAGCCTTTAGATTATAACTAATACAAGTCCTTATGTTAATATTTAAGCTCAATATTATCTATCCTTTGACTAGCCATCTATATCCATTTATATCATATTGCATTCTAAATATACTTGTTTTCTATTGCATATTCTATATCATCAACTTTTTTTCTTACTTATCTCTTAATAAACATATAATTTTATGTTAAAATTTAACCCAAAATAAATGTCATTGTCACATTTTGTCTGAAATCATTCCCTTTCAATAGATGTAATTATCATCAATCAATATTATATGAATCACTAAATAATTTCATTTCATTGCCTCTCAGAAATCAGGAAACTCTCCCTCAATTATAATGAATATTACATATATTACAATTTTCAGCTTCTTCATGATTCTGACCAAGCTCTCAATGAGTCAAATCTATCTCATTGCTCACAAAATTGTGTCAAATGGTTCAAAAAATAATACTTGGCTTGTTTGCCCATCTTTCTCCTTTCCTGCATGCAATGATTTAAGTTATAGAAATACAATGCTCTAAAGAGAAAAAAAAAATTACACATAAGAAGACTATAGTAAAACAAGTGTGTCTATTAAAACAACAAAGACAATAACATCATAATCACACAACAATAAAATCATAAAGCCGCAGCAAAAAAACTCTCTTCAACAGTAAAATGACACAACAATAAAACCATAATAATACCATAATAGCTCCACAATAACACCAACATCCCTCATTAACAAAAATAACACAAGAATACTGCCAAGATAATACCGCGATAACATTATAAATCATTACCCCGGCCTAAATGCCAGCATAACATAAACAGTTACAACGACAACAACTTCGAATAAAATGAAAATCACTAAAGTAAAACTCCGATAAACCCAGAGAAACAAATTGTTAAACACAAGCAATGAGACAAATGCCAAAACTATACCTCCGATAAAAAACTAAAGTAATACTATTAAATCAACTAATTAAACCTCAGATAAATCCAGACAAATACTAGAAATTATCCATAAAATCAAAAAATAAAACTCGCACAA
>NW_018233151.1:0-7271 GCF_001263595.1 Phalaenopsis equestris
GGATTCATGTCATGATTTTTTCGACAAGTTTTACGGTGGCTGTAGACTAACAAACGCAACCCTCCATTTTTCACATCCGGGCTTGGGACCGGCAATGAGAGTGTTAATGTGTGTATAAATATCAAGGTGCTATACAAATAATTTTCGCAGCTATTATAAATAATTTTAAATTGTATAGGTTTATGACATCAAGATGTTATAAGTATAAATATCAAACTTTGGATATTAGAAATGTAAATATATTAGGATTGTGTCGGCTGTATTTTTATGTGTTTCACATCTTACCAATAAATGATATCACCTCATCATGATCTTTATATGCTGGAATGGATTATGGTTTCACAGTGTCTTGTAATGTGTGTTATTTTTGATTGTTTCCTTATTATTTGCCAAGCTTCAAACCCTTTCTTCTTAAGTTGCGAATATTCATTCATTTCATCTTGTGCTTCAGACCACATACGAGAATTTCCGCTACAGAACCGATCGTCGGCGCAATGTCTACGATCGGGGTTGCCTGAACAACTTCATGGAGGTGTTCTGCACCAAAATAAAGCCCTCGAGGAATGACTTCCGCGCCTTGGTGCAAGAAGAAGCCCCAAGGCCGGCTCAGAATGTTCGCCCCGGAGAGCCCGAAGACGATTTAGGGAGCTACCACCGTTCGAAGGTAGAAGATGACCTCGACATTGGCGGGGATCTGCTGAAGATCTCCCAGCGGCGCAGCATCGAGGAGTTCGACGAAGAAATCGGCCGTAGAAACGACAGCGGGAGGCCCGGAACCGTTTCGGAGGCCGAATTCGCATCGGATTTGGAGAAGCAGGTCCCGATTACTGGAACTGAGATTCCCATAACAAGAACTGATGCGAGGAATTCAAGCTGGGGGAGGAGAAGCAGCAACTGGGAGATATCACCTGAAATCTTCACGAAGAACTCTTCTGCTGCTGCGGGAAGCGGGAGTTTGATGACGGAGAAAGAGAGGTTAGTAGGAGAAAGAAAAGATTGAATTGCTGAATAGAAGCAAGTGGCTTTATGTTCTTAGCAAGGAGAATTGATTCCGGAGCCATGATTAGATTGATTGTATTGCTCCTGATCTATTGTTTCATTTTTATTATCTTTTTTTTTTCTTTTATTTTAATGTTGAATGATTCTTTTTTGTGAATTAGGAAACGTGGATCTCCAAGACAAATGTGTAGCTTATTATTTTTGGCCCCCATCACATTATTTATGTGCTTACAGCTTGTTTCAGTACTTCTGCTAACTTTCATAATGATATATATGTTGTAATGGCTTGTTTTTTCTGGTTGTAGCCTTTGGATGAGACTTGGTTATAAGCGGTAGGGGTGTAAAAGAACCGAACAGTGTTCTTGTTCGATTCGTTTGAAATTTAGTTCGTTTGAAATAAGCTCGTGTTCAAAATTATTCGTGAAGTCACAGTTAGTGTTTGTTTCTTAACGAACGAGCCGAACACGAGATGTTCGCGAATGACGAGCCAATTTGACATCCCTAATGTTAATATATATATAAATAATATATTATATTAATTAAATAACTTATATTATATAAATATATAATATTTATATTAATATATTACTAATATAGTATATTAATATATTATAATCTATAAAATTTAATTTTGTAAAATATCATAAAATTTTTATATATAATTATTTTAAATTATTTTATATTTCGAACAATAACAATTTGAACACCAACGAACACATCACTGTTCGTGTTTGATTCGTTTAACTAACCGAATGAAAAAAATTTGTTCACGGCATCACTGTTTGTGTTTGATTCGTTTAACTGACCGAACGAAAAAAAAATTGTTCACGTTCGTCTCTTTCAGTTATGGAATGAATCGAACACGAATTCATTGACAAACCGAACACGAACTGTCCGCGAACAACGAGCTTTTTTGACCACCCTAATAAGTGGTGGATGGATATGTGTCCAGACATACATGTAATGCCAGATCAACATGGTTGTGAGTAGTGTTCCTCATGTGTCCAGCTTTTATTTTTCTCAATTAAAACATAATTTTTTTTTAATGACGTGTACCCGTAAAAGAGATATTTATATTTTATAAACAGTAAGAAAATGTATAATAAAATATTTAATTTAGATAATTTATGTAATATGAAAGATTTGATGTTCAAAAAATTTTGTTTTTGGCCATGTAGTTTAATTTAGGAATGATATAATAATAATTTATATTTTTTCATTCTAAAATATCATTATTTGTTCATATTTATAATGTTAGGAATTTTATATTTATTTTATTATTATATTGCATGCTGGAAATTCACGGCGGTAGAGTTGTAATTTAATGTTATGGTGGTACACCAAGATTCAACACAAATAAAAGAAAATTAACGAGAGGAGAGTACCAATTTTTTTTTGTGGAAGAATTCTATAAAGAAAAAAATAATGGAGTTTGGTTTTGTTAAAGTAATTCGCTATGTAATTATACATATATAGGTACACTTTATACATGAATATTGGTTGGCTCAGGTTTGGCTTGGGCTCGACTCTTTTGGTCTGGGCTTGGTCAATGCGGTCTTGGGTTGGCCTTGGGTCGGGCTTCAAGTCATATTTTGTTTATAATTTCATAGTCAGGCTCGCCCAATAAATGGATCGGACAAGCCTACGGGCCGCTCTTGTGCCTTGAAAGAAAAGTGATTTTTCATACCAAAATGCATTCTCATTTCCCTTAATCAGAAAAAAAATTTAAGTCAAGATAACTTTGCTTGGATTTAACTTGAATCAATTAATGCATATCTAAATTATTACTTATTTAAAAAGTGAATACAAGTTTAAAATTTTAACTAATTGCTTATGTATTATTACTATATTTTAAAAATAAATAATTAATAAACTCTTTAACATTTTTTTCTCGAATTATATCGTTGATTTAAAATATTAAAAAAATTATATAGTATGAATGGTTTGGGACTTGAGAATGCACCTTTTGGGATTTCAAACTCTTGGAAACTCCAAGAACATCTAGAGGTCGTAGATAGGAGTAGGAGATGTAGATTTCTACCTTTTTCTAGAGAGATTGGTGAGGACTTTGAGAGATATGTGTAAGGAATTGTACGAGCATTGCGTGGATCGAAAGAAGACATTGTTGGAGGGATTTTTATCTTTCTTTCAGAGGAAAAAAGTTAAGTACTGTGTTCTTCATTATCTTATAATTGTTGTGAACACTTTATGGTGGATTTTTTTTATTTAAAAGAAGTTTTTTACTTCGTGATGTGGTTTTCCTTACTCTTTTCTTTTGTTATGAAGTAGTGGCATGAGTAGGAAAATTTGTTTTAAGATAGAATAATTTTTATTTCCATGTGATGAGTAATATCTCTTTTGTTTCGTTGACATAACTTAAGTGGCAATGTGTTATGTTAAAATCTATTGTAAGTGAATCTGAGATATACGAGAGCGGTGATCTCGCAACTTAAGTCCACTCATATTGTTTTGTTGGCTATAATGAAGTAGTTTAGGCGGCAATGCAACTTTTAAGGAAATTTAATTCTTGATATGTTTCTATTAGTAGTTTCTAGGTGACAGCTAGTTGTGTAAAACTAATAAAATACTAAGCGTAACTATACACTCGGAAGCGGGTATATAGACATATGTTTCTTGTTGGCACATAATTTATTACATAAATTTATCAATTTTTTTTACTGCTTATGTCATTTTCTACATTTTACTTTTCTTTTGTAATGAAATGGATGTATGTTTAGGAATTTAGACTTGCTTAAAAATTCTCTTTTTTTATTAATGTGGTGGTATTTTTACAAGCTCTTAATTTACTTTGCAAAATGGTTATTTGTAATGTTAAAATCCATTGTGAACCTAAGGACCCGGGAGGGCTATGATTTCACCCAACTTGTGGGTGCCACACTAACCCTAAGGATGGAGGGGGGCCAAGTCTAAGGGGAGTACAAATAGATAGTGAGATAAGTTTTTATGAGCGTAGAATTTGTGATTTGAGAGTGACATGCTAAAACCGTAACCAATTTGGTCTTTAGCTCGGAACCTAAGGTCTGGTTAGTCATGTCTCTAAGTGCAAAGTCACTCATCCACCTTAACATATGTCTAAACTTACTTTTATGCTTCTTTTATGGCTTATATTCTGCAACATGAAGCATTGTAGGCCTCACCACCGTCTTATAAAATTTATATTCAAGTCTAAGTGGTACTTTTCTATCACACAATAAGCCTTATGCATTCCTTCACTTCAACCATCAATTTTACTAATAACATCCCCATCAATATCACCATCGTTTTCAACAATAGACCAGATATATCTAAAATTTTCATTGCTTTTAATGACTCGATCTCATCTATTGCTATAACTCCACCACTAGATCCATAACTACTAAAATTTCACTTAATATACTTATTTTTAGATCTACTCAAATGAAAGTCTTTAACTCTATGTTTGACCTTCTTTATTCAAGTTTTTCTTGAACTCTCTCTAGTGTTATCCACAAGTATGATATCATTAGCAAAAAGCATACACCAAGGTACATCCTCTTGTAAATGATTGATAAGAGCAATCATAATTAAAGCAAAAAATTAGCTAGGAACTTACACTTAAATCCAATCCCTAAATTACTTACCCTAAATTAGGTATAAAAATGATTAAAGTAAGATACATACCTTCCTCAATGCATTCTGGTTAGAGCGGAGCAGGAGGAAGAGAACTACATGAGTTTTAGCAATCTCTGTAAGTAGGCCACGTACGTTACCTTGCCAGCTAGCTCTAAGGGAGACTGTATTGCGAGGACTTCAGCAAACCCTGTGGGAGAGGGAAAGAAGAGAGGGAAGGGGAGAAGAGAAACTGTGCGTGAGGCTTTTGGGCAGAAGGGGAGATGAGGGGGAGGGGGAGATAAGCGGAGAGAAAATGAAATTTAGGCGCGCAAGATGAGTAAATTAGGTCATTTGCGTCAAACTTCTATCTAATTTACGTTAAACTTGTTCAATGCTAACAAGTAAAGTATTTGCAATCTTTTTTTTGACGCAAACTCTGTTGCAAATCCAAAGATAAATTTCTTCGTTTTCGGAACACTTATACTGACGAATTTTCTAACGTAAATCAGATGCTAATTCCGACGCAAATATCATAATTTATTTTTTGCCACTCATCTTACGCTAATCTGACACTAACATTTGAGTCGGAAATATAGGATAAATGCTAATTTCTGCTCCTCCTATAGTGTGTCTTATATGTTATCTCATATGTCTTTTGATAATTTGATCGGAACTATTGACATCGTTTTTGATCGACACTATCGTCTTCACCATTCCCCCATCTAGGCTCAGGTTCATTCTTAGTGCCCCTAGGTGATTGATCTTTGCGTGGCTTCGGGCTTGAATTAACTTTGATGGGTTTGGGCTTGGTTTAAATTAAAATTAAAATTAAATTTAAGTCAAATTTTGATCTAATTTAATTAAAAATTAATTAAAACTTAAATTTGAACCAAATTTAACCTAAATCCATCTTAATTAAAAATTTAAACTTTAAAATTTTGTCCCTTGAAATTAACATAAAGTAAAAATTAAAAAAAAAATTTAATCTTAAACAAAACACAAATTTAAATTAACCTAAAATTACAAATATTAACACAAAGCTACACCAACAATTAAATTAAACTTCTACTTAAACTAAATTTTAATTTAATTAAAATTGAATCTAAAATTCAGTTAAACAAAACAAACAAACATAATTAAAATCTAAAAATTAAACAAATTAACTTTAAACCTAAACCTTAAATCATAACCTAACATTAATATTAAATCTAAAATTAAAAGTAAATTGAAAAGCCAATTGAATCTAAAACAATAATTGAAATTAAAATGAACAATTCATAAAACTAAGAAAAATTTACATAAAAACCACTTTCTTATACAGGTACAAATAAATATGATTTGGGTGGTATCCATGTAAATACCCCTAAAGTTAAAACTAATGAGCTCTTAATTTAAATTAAATTGACTAAACATAATTAAGTTTATCAAACCTTAATTAATTTAAGAAGTTAATCAATCTAAATTTAAATCAAAATTAAAATTAAAGCAAACACAATCAACTTTAATTAGAACAAAATTAGCCAAATTCAAACCAACTTAAGCTCATCAAATCCGTCATTTGGATGCCTTAACTCCACAATTAATATCCACCCTTTAATCTTAATCGAAGGGAGGGTTATAGTTATAAAGGCCAATGCAAACCTTTGATATCATATGAAGAAAGATTCTGGTTTCCCTCGAGTTGAAATCCATTGAAGAGCGCTCCTATGTCATATGAGTTGTGAGCAACGTAGACCATAGTTGCTTTGTAGGCTATGGCGGAAGTTGCACCGTACTTGGGTAAATTGTTATACCACATTCGGGGGGTGTCGCTATACTGTCTTGTGTTTCCTTACTTTGCAACGTACACCAAATAGCACATCGTAAGTTGACTTCGTGCGGAGCATTGCTGTAATGAGTGGAAGGCGGCTGAAGTTGGTCGATGATGACCGACATGTGTTGGTTAGCGATTGTAGGAATGGGAGGAATTCGACAAATCTTTAGTGGAAAAACCATGGTTGGCTTCAACTATTTCTTCTCCATGCTCCAGTCATCTTTTGATTCAAGGTCTAGATCGAGGTCCTCTCTCAATGAAGAGTTAGGGCTCTATTTATATAGTCTAGAAGAGTCCTCCTTGCTGTTAAGAAAGGAATCATGGCCACTCCATCAAATGACCCATAGAAGTTCCCTTATTTTATGGATATTTGAGTGTCTTAATGATATCAAAATTGAACAATCTTGAGCTCGTTGGATTTGTCTTCTCCATATGCTCAATTTAATTATTAACTTGTCATATTTGGAATTCATTTGAACTTCCTATTAGGCATTTAAAACTACAAAAATTACTTAGTTATATGATTTGGGGCTTATTTAACTCAGATTGGACCAACTTTAACATTATTACATTCTTCGCATCGAGCCAGCCAGTTTGATTGTTAGTTTGCTAAAATCAAAGTTTTGAATAATATTTAATTGAGGTTTGAGCGTTCATTGCTAAAAAAATATCTTGAGATTCATGTCACGGCTCGAAATCCATGTCAAATATTGAAATTTTGTTCATTGAGCATCATTTCTATCTTTCACGTTAAAAGAGCTTAAATTTTATCTGGTAATAAATTTTAATCTTTAATTTCAAAATGGAAATATTTTTTTTCAAAAAGAAAAGCCAGCAATATAAACCTTTACATACAAAAAAAAAAAAA
>NW_018233152.1:0-2529 GCF_001263595.1 Phalaenopsis equestris
CCTCAACCAAAAGTGAGGTCAACAGGCCTCCAATATATTCCTAAAATATTGCCACCAAAAAGGGAACCATGTGCCTCTCAATAAAACCTCTTCTCTTGCCTCCAAACAAAACATATATAAGTGCTTGATGTACACCACCCATCAAAAAGGAAAGATCCAAAAGAGAATTGAATAAAATAAGCCATCAAAACCCTATAGTACAGCAACCTCAAGCACGTAAAGAGAGGACATCATTAATATCACCATGAATAAAATTGTAGAATGGGGGAGGGGGGTTTGCCCAATATAAATTTCATTGTACCCATGTTTAGCCAGCCAATCTGCAGACCTATTTTCTTCCTGATTAACAAAATTATACTAAATAGAGAAATTATAGCTAGTCACCATACAACCTATTTGATTAATCAAAATCATCATATTCCAAAGAGGCTTTACCTTGTCCGTTAAAGTGTGAAAAAGAACTTGAGAATCAGTTTCAATAATGAGATTAGAGAACCATAGTAGGAAATGGCAGTATGTAGAGCACCCAAAACAGCCCTAGTTTCAGCTTCCAAAGGAGAAGATGCAAAGGAGAAGGAAGCAAAGAAAACCAGACACTAACCACTAGGGGTGAAGCAAAGAAACCCAGACACTAACCACTAGCATCACGAAATAAACCTCTAATTCCAGACTTCTCACCATTAAAACTACCATCAATATTACCCTTAATCCACCCAGGGAAAGGAGGAGACCACTTAATTAAGGTTAATTAAGGTTGGTTGCACTGCTGAGAAATATTAGGAGACTACTTGGTCTATGAACATTGCACTGCTGAAAAATAATACCTCCCAGCGCTTTAGAGACAACAATAAAGTTGACAACAATAAGAGCAACCAGATTATGGGGGGTATGAGGTGAGTTCTCATACTTTGACTATTTCTTCCGGCCCAAATAAACCACAGAACAATCATAGCGAAATAATGAAGCTTTTTGTGATAATAATTAGAGTTCTTCGAAGTTTTCAGGATATTCTTAATGTGGAATCTAATTGGCCATCTTAAACCAAAATATGAACCAATATGATGCCAAACAATGGAAGAAAAATTAAATTCATAAAATAAATGATTAGGATATTCATCTTCTTGCTTACAAACATAAAAAACAGAGGCCAACTTTAAACCCTTCATTTTAAGGATCTCATCAAGAGGTAGAAGGTTATGAAACAATCTCCAAATAAACAAGGAGATAGAAGGGGAGATGGATTGGTGCCAAGTATATTTACTACAATACCATTGAGGATGGTTGTAAAGTTGAGTGTATAGCATTTTAGTGATAGAGACATTAGAAAGTAGCTTCCACATAGGAACATATCTAGAGGCACTATTAATAGGGATGTTAGCAGTGGAAGTAGCTTCTTCACCAACAAGAGTCCACTACTTAGCGATATTCCAATCTCCGTTAATCCAACAATCCATAACCATGAGATTTTCATTAGAAATGAAATCAAGTAAACTTGACAGATGGGAAGCACTCCCTAACCATATATATATATTTCATTATAGGAATTGTCGGAGGCTATTATATGAGCCCTGACCATCCCTCGTGCACCTAAGAATTCAAGTACCAGAGGGGACTAACAACTGACAAGCATATGCCCCATCAACTAATCCTAGTACATGGCACACACACACACACACACACACACACACATATATTGACTTTGACGAAGCAAAAAATGGAACGAGAAAATTCAGACCAGAAAAGAACACACAGATTTACGTGGTTCGGCAAATTGCCTACATCCACAGAGTTGCAGAGGATTTTACTAATTGAGGAATTTACACCGTTTGATCACGTCGACAATTACAGGATTTCTCACTTGCTCTCTCTCTCTCTCTCTTTACACCGAGATTCACTTAAGAGCAAGAACACCGAAAAGAAGAAGAAATACATACAAGAGAAAAACCTATTTCTCTTTTGCCACAAGTCAACAAAATGAAATCAAGAAGAGCAACCTTCTTCTTCCACTATTTTTCTTCTTCCTTCTGTCAAGCACGCAAAAACAACACATTGCAGAAACACCTGCCAATGAGGAATATCAAGGGAGTGACGATTCCTCCCTCTCAATCAAACCACCAGACCTTCAGAGGCCAACTTTAAACCCTTCATTTTAAGGATCTCATCAAGAGGTAGAAGGTTATGAAACAATCTCCAAATAAACAAGGAGATAGAAGGGGAGATGAATTGGTGCCAAGTATATTTACTCCAATACCATTGAGGATGGTTGTAGAGTTGAGTGTATAGCATTTTAGTGATAGAGACATTAGAAAGTAGCTTCCACATAGGAACATCTCTAGAGGCAGTATTAATAGGGATGTTAGCAATGGAAGTAGCTTCTTCACCAACAAGAGTCCAACTCTTGGCGATATTCCAATCTTCGTTAATCCAACAATCCCTAACCATGAGATTTTCATCAGAAATGGAATCAGGTAAACTTGACAGATGGGAAACACTCCCTAACCATATATATATATATATATATATATATAT
>NW_018233152.1:3150-3758 GCF_001263595.1 Phalaenopsis equestris
TATATATATATATATTGTTAAATCAAATCTATCATTTGTATCGTGCTCAAGGAATAAAGTTTAACAACCAAATGT
Source organism: Phalaenopsis equestris (assembly GCF_001263595.1). Classification (NCBI taxonomy): domain Eukaryota; kingdom Viridiplantae; phylum Streptophyta; class Magnoliopsida; order Asparagales; family Orchidaceae; genus Phalaenopsis; species Phalaenopsis equestris. The sequence continues at coordinate 3,226 of NW_018233152.1, forward strand.
TGTGGTATACTGAAATAGAAAAACGATCGACTTTGATGAAGCGAAAAATGGAACGAGAAAATTCACACCAAAAAAGAACACACAGATTTACGTGGTTCAGCAAATTGCCTACATCCACAGAGTTGCAGAGGATTTTACTAATTGAGGAATTTACACTGTTTCATCACGTCGACAATTACAGGATTTGTCACTTGCTCTCTCTCTCTCTCTCTCTTTACGCTGAGATTCACCTAAGAGCAAGAACACCGAAAAGGAGAAGAAATACGTACAAGAGAAAAACCTATTTCTCTTATGTCACAAGTCAACAAAATGAAATCAAGAAGAGCAACCTTCTTCTTCCACTATTTTTCTTCTTCCTTCTGTCGAGCACGCAAAAACAACAACTTGCAAATACACCTGCCAATGAGGAATATTAAGGGAGTGATGATTCCGCCCTCTCAATCAAACCACCAGACCTTCAGCAAAGTCGCGCAGAGGGAGCAAGGTTTCTGTTTTGCGAGTGAGAGACTGTCGGCACTATTTTTGGTGTGGGG
>NW_018233153.1:0-416 GCF_001263595.1 Phalaenopsis equestris
GAAAACTAGGGGTTGTCACAGATCCTAAGGAGAATTTCAATGACTTCCCAAGTTATCTTATGGTTTGGCATCAATTTCAAAGAGAAAATTATCAAATGTTTTATCCTTCTAATTATTATTAATTGGAGATTACATTTTATTGACACATCAGACAAATAACCTAGAATATAGGAGGATTTATGTCATAATAAATAACAAAATTGAAATCCTAAAACGAGTTAGGGCTTAATTTGCACAACATGATTATGCAAAGGTTCAAAAGATGAGGTGAGGACTTATGTTGCACTAGGAAAACAACCTCTAGATTCTATGACTTGTTATTTAATTCTAAGAAAAAAATTACTTTTATGAGACGCTACCCTTGAAGTTGGCTCCAATATTCTCGCTGAAGTAGCAGTCTTAAAGGCTAAGGTTAG
>NW_018233154.1:0-5075 GCF_001263595.1 Phalaenopsis equestris
CTACGAAAGCAAATGTTCCATATGGGCTAGTAAAAACTATCTTCTCTTGATCCTCTGAAGCAATTGAAATTTAGTGAAAATCGGTATATCCATCTAAAAAGCAATAATATTTGTTCCCAGTCAATCTAACAATTGATCTAGAAAAGGTAAAGGAAAGTGATCTTTTCTGGTGGCTATGTTTAGTTTTCTATAGTCAATACAAATTCGCCAACCACTAACTTGTCTTATTGGTATTAATTAATTTTTTCTCATTTTTTTCAATGGTCGCTCCTCCTTTCTTCGAAACACAGTGAATTGGACTTACCCAAGCAATGTCTGATTGGATTTAATCTCCTCCGAGGATCAGCTTTAGGTTCGTATTATTCATCTAATATAATTTTATGCATACAAATAGAATGAATAATTCCTTTAATATCTTCTAAAGTCCATCCAAAAGCCTTTTTATATTTTTTTAACATCTCTATTACTTTTTGTTCTTGAATTTCAGTTAACTCAAAAGATACAATAACAGAAAATGTAGACGAATCTCCTAAAAATACATATTTTAAATGGGCATGTAATATCTTCAGTTCATGTTTAGGTGGTTTAATACTTGAAGGAATACGATTTTTATTATCATTTTCCATTAAATCTAAAGTTTCAAATTTGCCATGAATATAATCTAAATCTTCTTCTATCATTTCTTCCTTGTTTTAAAAAAATTTTCCTTGCTTTAATTTGCCCTCAAACTTTTTCTTAAATTGCTCATTACTCAGATAATTAGTTACTTCCATCCTGAAACATTCATTGTCTATTTCTATTGCAGGATATTTCATAGCTTTTGCAATATTAAGATTTTCTTCTTGATCATTAACTCTCATTATTAATTCTCCTTTTTAAACATCTATCCCAGCTCTCCCTATTGCAAGAAATGGTCTCCCTAAAATAATAAGAATCTCTTTATTTTTCTCCATATCTATTACTATAAAGTCTACTGGGAAAATAAATTTATCCACTTTTACTAATACATCTTCTATAACTCCTTTCGGATGAGTTATTGATCGATCAGCTAATTGAAGAGTTATAGTAGTAGGGGAAATCTCTCCAAAATCTAAACATTTAAAGAACAATAGAGGTATAAGATTGATACTAACTCCTAAATCACATAAATCTTTTCCAAAAAACTTTTCACCAATAGCACATGGTATAATAAAACTACCAGGATCTTTTAATTTTTCAGGAAGCTTTTTCTGAATAATAACACTACACTCTTCACTGAGTGCGATGGTCTCATGATTTGTAAACTTATTTTTCTTGTTTAGTATATCCTTCATAAATTTCACATAAATTGACATCTGTCCAAAGCTTCAATGAAAGGAATGTTTATCGTTAATTTCTTAAGGATTTCCAAAAATTTTGTAAATTATTTGTCTTTATTCTTCTGCTTCAGTCTTTGAGAAAATGGAGGTAATGATTTTTCTAAAGGACCTTCTGTTTGTTCATTTTCATTTTGGTCACTTTCCATTTCTTCCTTCTCTTCATCAACTTCAATTTCTCTTTGGATCCTTGTTTCAACTTCTTTTCCACTTGGTAATCGAATAGCTTTAGTTTGCTCCTTATTTTGATCTTTTGGATTAACTTCCACAGTACTCGAAAGAATTTCAGAAGGTCTGTTACTGAGCGTAGTAGCAATATGTCATAATTGATTTTCAGTATTTATAATAGCAACCCCTTGATTTTGTATTTGATTTCCCATGTTCAACATTAATTCTTCCATTATCAACTTCTTTTCCTTAACTTTTGGTTTAGGGTTAGAGTTAAATCCTGGAGGATAATAAGGTCGGAAATTAGGATTTCCTTGGTTTTCCAAATTTTCAGAGGGATTCACCGAATTATTATAATTATTCCAACTAAAATTAGGGTGATTTTTCTATATAGGATTATAATAATTGGAATAATGATTGTTATTTCAATTATTTATAGCATTTAAAGTTTCATAAGATGATTGAGTATCAATTATTTGTTCTAGTGAATTTTCCTCTAATTCTGGGGGTATTTGAAAATAGTTCACTCCAATTTGATCAATATTTTTCGAAATAACAACAATTTGAGATGCTAAAATAGACATTGCATCAAAATCATGAATATCAGCAACTCTCTTAGGATTTACCCTTTTAGAGGGCTATTGAAAATTTTTAGTAGTCATTTCTTTGATTAAAGAATATGCTTCATCAAAAGGTTTTAACATTTGTGATCCACCCGCAACAACATCTATAATAGATCTAAGTGATCCTACTAATCCATTGTAAAATGTTTGAATTATTAACCAATCTGTTAAAGTATGGTGTGGACATTTTCTAAGAAGATCTTTAAATCTTTCCCAGGCTTCATATATCGATTCCCCTTCAAACTAACAAAAAAATGTAATATTGTTTCTAAGCTTAGCGATTTTCGAGGGTGAAAAATATTTAGCCAAGAATTTTTATGATAGTTCTCCCCAAGTTTTGATAGATCCAGGTGCTAATGAATTTAACCAAGCTTTGCCCTTATCTCTTAATAAAAAGGAAAAATTCTAAGCCTAACAACAGAATTAGACACTCTGTCATATTTAAAAGTAGCATAAATTTCAAAAAAACTAGCAAGATGTAAGTTAGAATCTTCAGTAGGTGTTCCTCCAAACTGATTATTTTGTACCATTTAGATATTAGCAGGTTTAAGCTCAACTGAATTAGCAGCAACATCAGGATTTTGAATAGTCAAGTGAAGTTCATCTGCTGTCAAATTAGCATAATCTGTTAAAAGTCTTTATCAATTTTCATTTATTTGTTTAACTAAGATATTCACCATTTTGTTTAAATTTTTAATTTCTTTTTGTTGTTTTCAAATTTTTATAATAGTACATTCGAATTCTGAATCGTAAGGTACTAAACCTTCAGATCCAATATTTTGCATAAACAAATATAATAAGCAAAGAAAAATTTCTTAAAAGTACTCTTAAATATATAGTTATATATATTTTTTGATTTTTTATTTTATAATTTTTTTTGATATTTTGTATATTTTATCTCTAAATTTCCTAATTTACTAAACCTATTTAACTTACAATTACCTTCCCCCAGCAACGACGCCAAAAACTTGATCCCGATTGAAATATAGTTGTATAAAATTTATATGAGTTTGACTCCTCTATGTAACGGTGGCAAAAGCTTGATGAAATATTTATGATTCAGAAATTTAAGTAATAAATGTTGGAATTCTACGCAACTATACGTATCATTATCAAGTAATAAAGGACTTTCTATTTAAGCCCTAAATATCCATCCCACGGGGAATGTTTAAATTTGAAATGATAACTTAACTAGGAAATTCAAAAAAATCAAATGAAATTACTGTCACTAATTTCGAATGTGTAAGATGCTTACAAATTTAAATTATTTAACTACTAACAAAACTAAAATGTAAAGTTTAAAACATTAACTACTAAACTATTAAACTATCTTTATGTGATGAAGATTTTTTATGTGAAAAAGAATCTTTCCAACTATAACGAGATTTTGGTAAAATGAGATGAGATAAATGGTTTTAATATGTACTGTACTAAATAGGAGCAATTTTAATTCTCTACGCTGATATAGTGTTATAAAAAATCATTGGCAAATCTCAGGTTTAGTCCCTAAATCCGTGGCTAGGCTAGGAGGATACTGGCTCCCACTCCAAAGCTCACACTTCCCTTCACCTGAAGGTTAACTCTCGCTTTAATTTTTAAACACTAAGACCGAATTGGGGATTTTAGTCTGTCAACTTAAAGATTCTCCAATTCTACACCCAACAAAGTATATTTCCCTATTTATTTCTGCTTAATTCCATGAACGAAGTTCTCCTTCATGGAATTAAATGTGATCCTCACTCCGTTGTACAACTCATACTCCATTTCCCGGATCATATGTTTCATAATATATTTTAACAATTCAATTGACCAGATCGAAAAGTAAATTAAGTTCAGAGTTGAAAAATCATCACAATTTATTTTATATTTTAATATTGGCACATCCATTTATCTCTTCATTTCACCATATCTCAGTGTATGGAGAAAGATAAAGTAAATTACTCAGACTTCATGAGAAAGATACAATAAAACATAAATTTCATATATAAAAGAAAGTTCATACAACACTAATAAACAAAAAATACTTATTGAAACTCTTTCTCAAAGCAAATCCCTTGTAGACTCTTATAAGAAATGTAAGAAGAAGAAATCTCTAACTTTTCTCCTTCTCCGACACTCTTAGAGGAGTTCACGCTTAATCTCACCACAAAACTCTAAATTATAAGAACAATGAACTCTAAATGATTGTGGAATGAAAAATGGAAGAATGTGTGATGCGTAGAAGGTTGAATTGAGGCGATGAGATGTTAGGAAGTCACTTTTATGATCAATTTTGGCCCCAAATGAAGCCTAAAGTCGGTTCTCCAAGAGATGCCTCAAAACACTCTTCAAAAAGCGTCCAAATTCGTTGAATCTTCTAGATACAAGGGCTGAACCGACATTGGCGCCGTCAGCGCCCATTCTAGCGCCGTCGCTGCGTCAGTGTTCCGCAATTTAATTCGATGCTCACTGTCAAACGGCACCGTCTGCGCTGAACAAATTTCAACTTCTTCATTTTTGCTCCAAATTTCATCATTTTTGCTTCAAGTTTTAAAATTCAATAATCTGCAAGAAAACATAAAAATATCTTTCATTAAAGTGCAATATCACCAAAAATGAGTATAAAATATGGGTCTAAAAATATTACAAAATATGAGTTTAAAATGCATATATTTTTGGTATATCAACCTTAAACAAGCGGATATATACTTTTAAATTTCTCTTTTACTTTACAACAACAACAAAGCCTTAATCCCCCATGTGGGGTCGGCTACATGAAACATTTTTCTCAATTGTGTCCTATTTAGTGTCATATTTTCATTTATTTCTAGTAAATTAACTTTATTTTTTATACAATAAACTCAAGTCTTCCTAAGTCTACCTCCGTCTTCATCTTTCTTAACACAAGTAGAAGCTTCGACGTTTAATGTGACCAAACCATCTAAGACGA
>NW_018233155.1:0-732 GCF_001263595.1 Phalaenopsis equestris
AGGTGTCTAAAGAGGGAATGTGAGGATTTACGTCGAGTTAGGCGAGCTACCTCGAAGGCCTATAGGTTATTATTATGTTAGGAAAAGATAATGCTGAAGAAGATCCTCTTGCTGCTCGGTTTGAATTCCTCGTCGTGCTGCCCATAAAGTTGGCTCCAAGCTCCTGTTGTAGCGATGACTCCAGGGTTTAAGTGTTTGAGATTGGTGATTTACATTTCACAGTTTTGGTGTCAATGTTTGGTTTTGTTTTGTTTCGATTTTGGTTTTGCATGGAGAATAAACAAATCGCAGGTAAATAAAAGGTACTTGAAATGTAAAATGCAATAAAGTAAAATGCTGTAGATAAACTGTAAAAGCGTACATGAGCATCTGCTACTGTTGCGTGATTAATATTGCGAGCATAGTATGATTTGCAGCAGATCTTAATAAACTTGCAAGAAAATTAAATAAAGCAAGAAAACCCAGCATGAAAGTCATAAAAACGAGTAGTAAAAATCACAAGCAAAAGAAACATATAACCACATATGAAAGATCAGAACTTGATATAAGACATTAGTAAAAGTGGGGGCTCAGAGCTGGGCTGTGTGCTTCCCGGTCTTGAGTAAGAGTTGTCAACTCAACAATCTACAGGATGTAGTTCTTAACCTCAATCCAAATGACTAACCGTGGACCTTTATAAATTTTCATAGAAAGACTCTCATGCAAAAGTTATTATTTAAGTTTTTTTTATGC
>NW_018233156.1:0-447 GCF_001263595.1 Phalaenopsis equestris
CACGGTGGTTCTAGCTTATAACGAACAAAGAACGACATGAAGCAAATTTAATAATATAGATAAAATTCAGAACTAAATTATATTATGATAATAAAATCTATAAAATGATAAAAAATGGTAACTAAATCTTTCACGTTTCACTCACATTCTGCATTCTTCACATACGCTCCACATCCTCATTTCACAGAATCCTGCATGTCTTCTTCGCGTTCCACATCTTCACTTCACAAAATCTTTCACGTTTCACTCACATTCTGCATTCTTCACATACGTTCCACATCTTCACTTCACAAAATCTTTCACGTTTCACTCACATTCTGCATTCTTCACATACGTTCCACATCTTCACTTCACAAAATCTTTCACGTTTCACTCACATTCTGCATTCTTCACATACGTTCTACATCTTCATTTCACAAAATCTTTCACGTTTCACTCACATTCTGC
>NW_018233157.1:0-779 GCF_001263595.1 Phalaenopsis equestris
AAAAATAATTGAGGCTTGTATATTTAAAAGTGATATCAATATGAAATGACATTGCTATAATTAAATACGATAAATAGCTTATGAACATATTTTTTATTATATTTATGATTTCATGCTTATGACATATATGTTTATACAACGGTCTTGATTTCTATGCTACCTACTTTTTTTTTCATGTCTATATGATTCTAGCATATTGTGAATTCTGTGTAGACCTGTATGGTCTATAAAATCTTATTTTAGTCTTAATTATTTCTTTGAGCTCATTATGGTGCAATCTAGAGCAATGAGCACCAAAGTGAGTAGCCATGTGTGATTTGTACAACTTTTAAACTATATGCTTTTGGGGAGCATGCACGGATTTTTTTTGTACATATTTTATTATGTTGAATTTAGCAGCTCTATATAGTTTTTATGTTTTGAGGCTATGCCTTTTCACGCTTCTGAGTATGAATATGAATGAATTATGAAATACAATATATCATGTATATTGCAGCAACTTGGTTATACTATTTCATCACCCACTGGACCATGATTCTGCAAGTTAGGACGAGTATTGGTCAGAATTTAGTCCGGCCGAATTGTTCACATTTGTCGCACCTCAGTCAACCCTTAAAGGGGGTCAATTGGGATGTGACACTATCCTCTATAAATAAGAGGACCCTTTCATGTTTCAGGACTTTTGGATCCCTTGGATGTACCTAACCATTCGATAAAATAAAATGGTAATAGAGCCTGTGAACACCCTTCTTACCCCTAAAGAACATGTCTTGTTGTTC
>NW_018233158.1:0-573 GCF_001263595.1 Phalaenopsis equestris
GTTAAATTCAATTCAAATGACTTTGCAATTTTTATACTACCTCATTCATGGTTCAATTAAGATATGAGAGGAGAAAATGTGATTTTTTAAAATTTAATTTATTTTATATAATTATTTTTAAGCAAAAATAGGATTTTTCAAAGAAAATTCCTAACTTGACCAAGGTATTATAATCCCTTTAAATTTTTACTGGAGGCAGACTTAGACCAGAAAAGCCTTTGAATCAAATTTCATAATTTTTTAAATTCTCTGTGATTTATTAGAATTATTTTAAGTTTTGGGTTATTTAATAAAACTAGGGTATTTATTAAATATAAAACAAAGTTTTATATTTTTGAAAAATCTCTCTATGGTTAGAGAACCTAGAGGAGCAAATTTCCTAAGGTCAGAGAACTTAAAAAAGAAGATTTTATATTTTTTTGGAATTTTATTTGATTTATTGCAATTATTTTAGTGAAAACTCATTTTTAGCCTTTAAAAATTATTTTTAAACTTTGAAATTCAGTTTCTTTATTTAGAAATTCAGGAAAAATATTCTAATTATTCTTAAGTGCTTAGGAAGCAATTTAGAAT
>NW_018233158.1:626-4377 GCF_001263595.1 Phalaenopsis equestris
CTCCCTAAGGTCAAAAAACTCAAAGGAGAAAATTTTATATTTTTCAGATTTTTCTTTGATTTACTAAATTATTTTAGTGAAAAACTTATTTTTAGCCTTTTAAAAGTTCTTTTTAAGCTTTAAAATTCAATATCTTTATTTAGAAAATCAGGAAAAATATTCTAATTGTTCCTAAGTAATTTGGAAGCAATTCAGAATATTTCCATGAGTTTTATTAGTTTTGTGATTTTTATGAATTTTTAATTATTTAAATATTTAAAATAGGCCTTTTTATTTTAAATATCATTTTATCTTTAAAAAATACCCCTGATCACAAAGAACTAAAAAAACTAAGTTTTATAAATTTTCAAGTTATATTTTTAATTATTAAAAACCATTTTAGTGTCAAAAATGTTAAATAAATTGAAAAATTAATTTAAGTTATCACATGAATTTAAAATACTTTGAAATTTTTATGGTAAGTTCTGTGGAACTTATATAACAGTGAAGATAAAAAATCAAATCATTTAAATGTTTATATCTTTCAAATGACTTGACTCATGAAAAATTTAGTGTTCTAGTGTTTATGAAAATTAGATGCATTTTAAATGACTTGACTCATGAAAAATTTTCCTAAAGGTTCCTTGGTCATCATAAACCTTCCAAAATTTTCTTGAAATTTTCTAAGTTTTGAATCAACATGCTAACTTCCATGATTAATTTAAACAAATAATGTGCATAAACTTGAAAATATAGATCTCTGTCTAGAGACTTCATATGACTTTGGAAAAATTAGAGCATGTTTCCCTTGACAGAGGATATAACATGTTAAAATTTCAAGCCATGGTGAAGTACCAATATGCATGGAGAATCAAAACATTCAATTCAATATTTAATTAATTAAAAATAAAATAGTCATCAAATGGACTTCAAATTATTTTCACATTGTTCTCCTTTATTCACTGAGTAAGAGGGTTATTTTATTTTATTTTTGTGATTTTTCTACACCAAGATATGAATTTTTGAAGCTAGAGGTATTTAAATAAATAGAAAAAATCTCTATTTATCTATTTAAACGCATAGCACTAGCTCAACCTACGACGGCTCCGAAGCTCCACGCGGCGCACTCCTGTTTGATGCCTCCATCCACCTCAGCGTGGACTCGGCCCGCGACCTATGTTCCGAAGCGATGTTCGGCTTGATCTAGACCGTCCATCTGATACATGTGCGAACGGACGACTCACCGTCATCGTCCCTGATAGAGTGATCCCGTGACCGTCCACACTAAAATCTTAAGATCTCAGCCTAGACTCAACCAAATCACTTCAAGTTTGATCCTATCGACTTATCTAAGTGAAACGAACATATCCATACGGTAATCATGCAATTAAATTAAGCTTAATCAAATGGAGTGTCAAAATAGGCTCGGGAGAAGGAGAAGTTTTATACCTTTTCTCTAAGAAGTGAAGCTTCAATTAGAGGGTCTTAGTATGTTCGTTGGGGTCCAAGGAGACTAGGGATTAAGCCTCTTGCTGTGGTGTAAGGCCTTGGTATGAATTCGATCAAGCTTGATTACAAGTGTTGGTCTAGAGCTATGGTGGAGGCTATTTTATAGGGTAGTTTGATGGGGGTTTGTTGATGGGGCTTTGTGTTCTCTTGCTGTTGTGAAGGTGTGGGCACAAGGAATTGGAGATTGGGGGAGGTATTGGTGGAGTTTTTAGAGATGTGCTATTTTTGCCCTAATTTTCAAGCTCAAAATTAGGGTTACACAGGGGGAATTAAGGCAGTAGAGTGATTGGAATGGGCTGTGGAGGTCTCAAGGAAGCTCTGTAAGTGATTTGGGAAGCTCTCTCCGAGAAAATTTTTTAGCACACCTCTCTTGGCCGTGGAGGTGAGTTTTTATAAAAATGGCCATGGGATGACTCTCAGGGCACAAGTTTGGGTGCATTGTGGTGCTTAGGTGGAGGGCAGAGGAGCTCTATAGTTTGATTTGAATGAGCTGGCCTCTAGGTTTGATTTGGGTGAAGCTCCATAGGGGTGGCTCTTGGTTTGGCCATTTTTCGGCCACTAGGCCGGCTGGCCGGCAAGGGAGAGGTAGCTAGGAGCTCAGGGAACCCAGAGGAATATGTCACAACAATTTAATGGATTGAGGTTTAATTTTGGCAAAAATATCCTAAGAAAAATAGAATGAAATCCCATAATTTAGGGGACCTTTGGTCCATGGCTTATTTTAGGTGGTTAGATGGATTTTGGCTCAGTCTTAGGGTCTAACCAATGGCTGAGGTGGAGTTAATTTGGTGACTTTGGGGTAGTTAGGCCATCATTAATGTATAGGTTCAATGTGGGTTCAAGTGATCAAAGTTTGGGTTTGGGCTAGGTTAGAAATATCAAATGACCCAATTAATTGATTAACATGGTGTAGATGATTATTAATTTTTGGTGAAGGGTTGAAGTGATTTTGAATTCAATTGGTAGGTTAATTTGAGGGATTTTTTAGATTTGGCCAATTTAGGCATTTTGGGCTAGAAATGGGTCTAGGTTGGGATAGCCTCAGGCTAAGTCCAAATTGAATGGTCCACATGATCAAGGTAGGTGTTTTGAAGTTTTTTCATGAAGGGATGGAGTGGAAATTTTTGGGCTAAGAATTTGGATGGAGTGGAAATTTTGGGGTTAAGACCCTCAATTTGGTGAAATCTTGAGACATTGTCAATTTGGGGCAAATTTGGGGCTTTTGAACTTAGCTTGAAATCAAATGAAATTGAGGTCATACTAAGGCCAATTGAAGGTCAAATTTGATGTGTAGGAATGTTATGAAGATTTTTCAACACAAATTGTGACCAATTGAGTGGGCTATGGGTTCAATTTGGTGGAACCAAGACATGGGGCCAAAATTGGGTTTTTGATCTAAATCAAAATTGGGCTCAAATTATGGATCGATTGAGTTTGGATTTAGTCTTCATTGGTCATATGAAGAGTGAGTTTAAGTTTAGAATTGAAATTGGGGTAAATTGAGACCAATTGGATAGACATTTGAGGTGATTTGGGGAAATGTGGGCCTTTAAAGGGCAATTTGTGAGTTTTGGTCAAAGGTGGTCAAATTGGCCAAATTGAGTCATGTGGTAGTTAAGGAAAATGAAATTGGGAATATTTTGAGAGGTTTTGGAAATTTTTGGGATTTTGTAAAATTTTTGGAATTTTAGGGCAAAGAGGGGCAGTTTGGTAATTTGGCCAATTTGGGGATTTTGGGTAATTTGGGTGTTTTCAAGGTGTTTTAAATGATTTTTGAACAAGTTTGGGTATTTTGGCTAGATTTGGAGATTTTGGCCAAATTTGGGGTCCCAAGGGTATTTGGTTAATTTGGGGGAATTTAGGGACAATAGGGTAGGTTGGTTTTCTTGATAAAGTTGGTTTGTCAACCACCATAAATAAGCCATGGATCAATGGAAACCTCATTTTGGATCTTCTATGTAGTGGTCTTAGCTAAACCCTAGCCTAGGGCTAATGGGTTTAGGGAACCATCTACAGGAGTCTCCCAAAAGTGCAAGGGACCAAAGCCTTGAAGTTCTGGGTTTAGGGTAATGAGTGATTGTGAGTGCAAAAAAGTGCCTTAGCCCTAAACCAACACCCAGGATCAACCCTAAGGTCCAGCAGTCCTAAGGGTGACTCATCTTGAGTTTCCCCCATAGTGACCCCACTTACTAAGTGCTAGAGGTTATGACAAATATGTGGAACTTCAAGTTGAGTAGAGAAGAGTTTGAAATTTCTAATGGTG
>NW_018233158.1:4390-5262 GCF_001263595.1 Phalaenopsis equestris
GAAAAGTCCTATGGCTAGACCTTAGGCTACTTAAGAGGAAAAATTGAACCTCAACCAAAAGTGAGGTCAACAAATGGACCCCCAATAGATGTGGTGTGCTGGGCAAGCACACCGTGCGTATTGACGTTGACCGACGAGATAAAAAAAAACCAATACAAACTCTTAAGTCAACAGACCTAGAAGTATGTGTAGAGTTGTGTGTGTTTTTTTTTTATGTCCACTGGGGATACTAGCAGGTGCATATTTGATCAAGTCAAGAAGTAGGGACTCTCGCTGGAGATTAGAGAGTGGATTTCGAGTTATGAAATTTAAGAGATTTCTAGAGGATGAGAATTAATACGCAAGTGCTGACCCCGAGATGGGAATTGAAATTTAAGTATCAATTCCGAAAATAAAGGAAGAGTTATAATTTAGGTGCCGACCTCAAAAGATAAGAATCAAAATTTAGGTACTCATCCAAAAAATGAGATTTGAAATTTAGGTATCAATCTTAGGGAGAGAGTCAAAATTTAGGTATCGACCATGAAAGATAAGAATCAGAATTTAGCTACTGATTCAAAAATGTGATTTGAAATTTAGGTATCAATTTCGAGAAGAGAGTCAAAATTTAGGTATCGACCTCGAAAGATGAGAATCAGAATTTAGGTACTGACTCGAAAATGAGATTTAAAATTTAGGTATCAATCTCAGGGAGAGAGTCAAAATTTAGGTATCGACCTCAAAAGATGAGAATCAAAATTTAGGTACTGATTCAAAAATGAGATTTGAAATTTAGGTATCAATCTTAAGGAGAGAGTCAAAATTTAGGTATCGAACTCCAAAGATGAGAATCATAATTTAGGTACTGATTCAAAAATGAGATTTGAAATTTA
>NW_018233158.1:5412-6192 GCF_001263595.1 Phalaenopsis equestris
GAGAGTCAAAATTTAGGTATCGACCTCAAAAGATGAGAATCAGAATTTAGGTACTGACTCAAAAATGTGAGAATTGAAATTTATGTATCAATTCTGAGAAGGGAGTCGAAATTTAGGTATCGACCTCAAAAGATGAGAATCAGAATTTAGGTACTGACTCGAAGGAGAATTGAAATTTATGTATCAATTTCGAGAAGAGAGTCAAAATTTAGGTATCGAACTCGAAAGATGAGAATCAGATTTTAGGTACTGATTCGAAGATGAGATTTGAAATTTAGGTATCAATCTCAAGGAGAGAGTCAAAATTTAGGCATCGACCTCGAAAGATGAGAATCACAATTTAGGTACTGATTCAAAAATGAGATTTGAAATTTAGGTATCAATATCAGGGAGAGAGTAAAATTTAGGTATCGACCTCCAAAAGATGAGAATCAGAATTTAGGTACTGATTCAAAAATGAGATTTGAAATTGTCAAAGATTTTGTGGTGTTGAATTTATAGATGTGTGTCATGTGAAAATGTTGATTTTGTTGAAGAAGATTTGTAGAGCTAATGCAAAATTTTGCGGGGATGTGAAGAGAGTTAATGCAGATAAAGATGATTGTGTTGCACGCACAAAGAGTAAGAAACTCTAAAAATGAGAGAATCCATTCAAAAAACTTTTATCACATTTAATTTTTCAAAATATGTCTTTAAAGTTTTAATTTTAATTAGTTGAATTTTTTTAAATAAATTTGTTTTGTTGTTTATTCATTCTCCCCACATATAAAATTTTAGAGG